>NW_020527069.1:0-63131 GCF_003368295.1 Carassius auratus | reverse complement strand
TGCCTGTGAGGAGAGTGTGCGGTTGTTTTATTATAAGTGATCAGACACTATTTTCACCTGCTGACCAAAAAAAACGTTAAAAAAAAAAATTACACAAATTTATTACACTGAAGGATGGACCTGCATTATTTCTTTGACTTGGATCACCAACAACTATACGGAACTCCATAGCAACACACAAACCATTATTGTTTCCAAGTCCGCAGTTTTCCTGCGGTTTTGGGCTATATACTGCTACTGAGGGTTGTTTTTTTAGGCTGTAGGTTGAAACAAAAACCCCACGCCCCCTTGAGTGAGGTGGAACCCCCGGAATATGATTGAAGGGTGATTTAGATTTTTGCCATTTACTCCTGGAACGTGATTGGGTGTTTTGGTTGTGATTTTGTTATGCAGACCTGGCAACCCCGACCCACAATCCTCTAGCATAGCAGCAATGTATTTTGCCAAGGTACACATCATTCAGTTTTCAGAAAATGAAAAAAAATAAGTAGTTAAATGTAAAAAATAAAAAGTAGCTGTGAGAGTAATGTGGAGGTGTTACTATTCGGCATGTGCATTTTTCATTTTTTTTCTGATGGATGTTCTATAGGAGATATTCAGGCATGTGTATTTTCGACAGAAAGAAAACATTTCTCGTCATCCTTCCCATGACCGGCATCAGATGATGGAGAGGGGCCTCCTCTCCACGGCACAGTTACTAGGGAACCAGAACTGAACCTCTCTCAAGTTTCTCTAGACACTGCAGAGCTCAGGGAAAAAAAGCCAGTGTTTCCTTTGGCAGCGGTGCTACTTTTTCTAACCTTCCCAGAGTAAGAGAGACGAGCAGCCGGGTGACCCAGGGAGGGGAGGAAGGGCAGGCCTGCTTTTCCACCCTTTCTCCTGCTAGAGATCGGAAAAATGTCTCTCCTGTCCACATGCGTCCCCCTCTCCCCCAAGGTGTACAGCCCCTCCTTTATACATAACCCGGCCTGTTCTCAGAGGAACAAAAACCTCATCCAAACCACATGTCTTTACACTTTAACTACCTCGAAAAAGAGAATGACATTAAAAACAGACAATCTAGGATGGAAACAGACTCCTTACAGGGAAGTCAGACTCAGCTCATTCCTTATCAGAAAATCTAACGTGGTCTAAAAACAACAGAAATGAGAGCGAGATCTCTGTCAAATCTCAACTGCTTCTCCAAGAAAGCAACCAGATGGAATAGAGAGCAAATTGAGGCCTTGCCTTAAAGGATTAGTTCACTTCCTGGATAAAAAAAAAAAAAATCCTTCAGAGTCATCCAAGATGTTCATGTCTTTCTTTCTTCAGTTGCAAAGAAATGAAGGTTTTTGGGGAAAACATTCCAGGATTTTTCTCCATATAATGGACTTCGATGGGAACCTGTAGGTTAAAGGTCCACATTACAGTTTCAGTGCAGCTTCAAAGAGCTCTACACAATCCCAGCCGAGCAGGGGCATATCTAGAAAAATATTTATGGGGTGGCGAGAAGGGGGCAGGTATTTTTGAAGGGGTGGCAACATATGGCAGACGTGTATATACTGAATTTAGTCACAGTTATTAAAGTTTGATGATAAATATATGTGCACACTACAAAAGGAAACCATTTACAAACTTAATCACATGTAATCAATGTTTTGCATTTGAAACTGTTATAACAAATATTAACAACATATAAGGAATAAGTCATAATAACTCAACCAGTCAAGAGCTACATCCTTAGATGTTATATGAATATGGTCCCTGAAGCATAGGTTTTATAAGCTGACAATAATAATAAATAAATAAACATTATAGGCACCAATACAAATGTACTTTTAGAAATTGTTTTTGAAAAATATGGTGTTATTGTTTTGGCAAGCTTAAATTAAACTTCTATGAAAACTTGTGTGATATTCCTTAAAAATAGTGTTTTAGTATATCTTTTTTTAAGTATATTTTACTAAGCAATTTCTTACATAATTTATTTGAGTTAGACCAACTTTTATTTGGGTGGGTTGTAACCAGAGTTTCTGTGTTTTTTTAATTAACTATTATTATTAGCTAATAGCATACTCTACTGTGCAATAGTACTATATTTCTGTTTGAGTTTCTTCAAGTTATACGGGAATTTTATTTTGACAGGTTGTCATAAAGACATTGCTGTTTCTGTCAGTCTGTGTATATGATACGAGTGAATGACGATAGTTTTATCAAATGAAATGGTGAAATCCTCTCATAGCGCACTAATGTTATTTTTGTAAGGGTTGTGATATGCACGTTTTTTGTTGAAGAAATTATAAAGCCTGTGTCATCTATAGCAGAAAGGTGGCCAAAAATGAAAGATTAATTGAATATTTGAATTAAATATTTGGTCAGTAGCCTAAACACAGATTTGATTGTCCTGTAAGTGTAACAGCAGCAATCACATGGCATTTTTAATAACATGTACATAAATTGTTTATTTTGTATTTGCCTACATTATGTATTTTAACAGTGTTATTATTAACCAATCATTATTGCCTCATTATTTTTTATATAATGCATTGTAAGCCATTTTAAAGGCTGTTGATGGCTTAAGTCTGTTTTTATAACAACAACAAAAATATGACAGTATATTAATACTTTGTAAATTATTAGAGTTTGGGGATCGCAAATCATTTGAATCAGTTCGGGAGTTAAAAGCGGATTCGCCAATCATTTGAGTCAGTTTGGGGATTGTGAATCATTTGAATCAGTTCGGGAGTGCGTAGAGGGATCGTGAATCATTTGAGTCAGTTTGGGAGTTCGGAGCGGGATCGCGAATCATTTGAGTCAGTTCGGGAGTTCAAAACGGAATTTGCGAATTATTCGAGTCAGTTTGGGGATCGCAAACCATTTGAATCTGTTCGGGAGTTCGGAGCGGGTTCGCGAATCATTTGAGTCAGTTCGGGAGTTCGGAGCGGGTTCGCGAATCATTTGAGTCAGTTCGGGAGTTCAAAGCGGAATTCGCGAATCATTTGAGTCAGTTTGGGGATCGCAAACCATTTGACTCTGTTCGGGAGTTCGGAGCGGGTTCGCGAATCATTTGAGTCAGTTCGGGAGTTCGGAGCGGGTTCGCGAATCATTTGAGTCAGTTTGTGGATCGCGAATCATTTGAATCAGTTCGGGAGTTCGTAGCGGGATCGCGAATCATTTGAGTCAGTTTGGGGATCGCGAATCATTTGAATCAGTTCGGAAGTTCGTAGCGGGATCGCGAATCATTTGCTGTCCTTATTAATTTTATAACTCCAACAATTGTTTATTTTTGTTTCTCACTAAAACATTTAAGAGAAACCTATAAGATGATGTTAATTTTAGTTTAGTTTTTTTTTGCTCTCTGAACTTTTCACAATATCTACAAATAATGGAAATGAGAGCAAAATTAAATCTCTTTCATATCTCAATTGTTTCTCAATTGGAGAAAAAATACTGAGAAAATCCAAACGAGAATCTTTGGGAAAAGATCCCCGTAATCTCACGAGTTTGGGAAGAGATCTCAACTATGTCTCAAACGGAGCTCAGATTTGCCAAGTCTGTAATGAAAACATTTCTCATTCAATTCTCTGAAGATCACAATTATCGGAGTTACAATATTCTACAATATTCATATTAATTCATAATTCAAACAATTGTTTCAATTCTATTTATTTTTATTTCTCTCTTATAACTGTAGGAGAAATATCTGAGACTTTGTAAATGCAACATAAATGAGAACTCCATAAAGCCTCCTGAGTGATGAACGAGCAACCTCTGATCAATAAAATCTTCCTCAGAGTAGCTGTTTAACTCATTTTTAATGAGTCTAGTTTTATAATCGTATCGTTTTATTATCTTAATTCCTCAGTTATTATTATTCTTTTTTTTACTTCCCGTTAAGAATTTCGGAAGAGACAAAATTAATATTTAAATGTAACAAATGAGAACTCCATTAAGCCTTTTGAGTGATGAACGAGCAACCTCTGAACAATAATATCTTCCCATGAGTAGGTGTTTTAATTGATTTTTAATGAGTCTTTTTAAAACTTCCTTTCAGTTTCTTTAAATCCCTAAAACAAGATAAATGTAATTGAGAAAAACAAAAACAATGCATACAGTATTATATTGTAATAATAATAATAACTAGTAATAATACTTGCTTTCATGGATCTTTTTCCACTGCTCAATTTAAAAGTTTATTCTCTGAAAGTAAAGTACACAAGCAAAACAACCTTTTTGATTGATTTTTTTAGTGTTTTAACTGGAAAATAAAACATAAATGCTCATTTAGAATAGTTTGTTTTCACTAAAGCGATGCTATCGAACCACATGGGCATTGCACATTTAGCACATCTTAAAGGAATACTGTTACAATCAGTACTAGTGCTCAGAAAAACACAGTACAAATCCTCAGCAATACAGTGTCAATTGTGGGTGTCCAGAGAAGAGCATAGGCAATCACAGCAGAGTTTTCCCCTAAAAGTGCTCCTCTCCACCGCCTACGATTTCTCGTTCTCTGTCTCTCCTCTGGCTGACTGCTGCTTAACTCAGCTGCACGCTCACAACTGCAGTGGAGCAACACAGGCAGCCAAAGAAAGAAGACAATTATCCTCAATATCTGTCACTCACATGACAGCCCAGCTTCTCCTAGCCACGCTTCAACAGATGCAGGTGGGGGAACAAAGAGGTTTGGGCTGCTGCTTTTAAACAAACTCTCTCTCTGTCTTTCTCATTACCTGGCCCATTTGCATGCAGACTGTCAAACAAAGGTGTTGATGGGGAAAGATACGAGAAGAAAGGAGTAAAGATTCTGTATACCGCCTCTGTGTGTGTCTGTTTACGTGGGTTTGGGCTTTTGCAGGCGCTACAAGCAAGTACAAGTGTTTTGTCGTCGCGTATCACATGCACAGTTCCCTCCAAATCGATCACCCACAATGCATCTTTTTGCACCCACGATTCGCAAGTGAAATCCAGACCCCTGTGTGGATTTAAAGATATATATCCTTCGTTCACTACTAGAAATCTGAATTTAACCTACACAAACTCACGATAAATCATCGCTTGTTGCATTTTGCCATGCACAATTTATCATGTCATCATAACAAAATGTTTTTATTAAACTATGAACATACTGGACAGCTATACAAGACTTGGATGTATTTTAAAGTGACTTTACAAGTTTCCTAGCAACAAGGAATTTGTCTATCAACTAACTGGAACATATTTGAGGCTTAATATACATTAAATTGGGTTCATGTAACAATTATATATAAAGCAGGATTTTAGATCATGGAGATTTCAGCAGACACAAAATATACAGGCCTACAATTATATATATGACAAGCAAAATTATATTAAGTCTAGATGATTTCTCCTCCAAAATCGAAATTAAAGGTATAGTTCACCCAAAATGAAAATTTGATGTTTATCTGCTTTAACACTCCTAATTGAGATTGTAGGTAGAATGTCAATGGTCCTCTTGAGAGATAGGTGGTGGTAATGCACTTATAAGTCTGTGATCAGCCATAAAGCAAGAAGAAGACGGCTCACACAACTGCTTGAGAACGTGCTTAGAAGAGTTTGAACTGTTTGCACATTGCATGAATCAAAGGTAAAAAAAAAGAAACTATATAAATACTGTTCAGTTTCTTGGACAGACAAATTTCTTACAAATGTCAGCCAGTCGGTTAAGAAAAATAAATTAAATTCAATGGGAAAACAAGTTTTTTTTTCTTACCCCACTGACAGCAAAAAGTCACTTAATTTTCAATAAAACAAGACTTAATATCTTAAGTCATTTTGCTTCTCATGTAAATGAACTGCGACCAAGACAAAAATATGAAGAAAATCAATCACCTAAAGCATGATGCCACTGAAATTAAAACGTGCAAAAAAAAAAAGTTAGAACATGATGTATTGTTAATCTGCATGATTCTGTATGAGTTTGTTTTTAGTTAAACTTTTGACTTGTTCTAAAAACATATTTTGAAATCCCTAAAACAAGATCAACTCTTGCAACTGGCAAATTAGCAGCACAGTACAAAAACAAACAAAAATTCCTAGTCTAAATTGCTATTTATGTTTTATTCTCCAGTTAAAATATAGTATTGAAACAAGAAGACTCTTGTATTCATGTTACAATGGAATGCACTGGCAGGTTTTTTACATGTTTACACTGAAAACAAGCAGAAAATATGACAAAATACATCCTTGTTTTAGATATTTTGATTGGAAAATAAGACTAGGGTTGCTACAGTGCTCGTGTGTGTGATGCATTATGCAAATTCATGCTATGACTGAAATATCTCCCCATATAGTTGTACAAACAAATTATAATCACGTGAAACGTGTTTACTGGCGTTTTGGAAGCGCATCAGAGACAACACTGCCATCGCAGTTCTGGGCTGAATTTAGCTGGTATGTAAATATGTTTGCTCGATCCTCACGACTGGGCTGCGTACAGTGAGATAGACAATGCTCAGCGCTGCTTTTATTCATTAATGGCAGCTTTTGTTCCTGTAAACAACATGAATATTTAATCCGTCCTAAGATTCCCTCTTGGTTAATGAATGTGTCTCATCCAGCACGCCTGGCTCTCTGGGGACGCGGGCCGCCGGGAACGGTTGCTAAGCAGTCATCGCGAACGCACTGCACTCTTTCATCATCAACAACACGAGCGTTCTGCACCACGGCTCGGATCCCGCACGCATGCGTGCACGCGGACACGCTCCGACCCTCCACGGGTCTCCCGTAGGGAACGACGAGATACGCGCACGCACTGATGTCACTTCCTGTGAATCTGTTGCGCGTTTGCAAGATTTTGAAACTGGTTTACGAGCAATTACGGGTTATTTATTACCATCTCTCTCCAGTACATGAATGCCACATGTTCCACCACAGACACGGAGAGAGGATCGGGCCGCGCGCACGCAGACAGACACTCGTAAACTTGTGCGTCTCCGTGCGCAATTGGTCCACAGGGAGAGAGCAGCGATCTTATGGAGGAACCCACGCCAGACCCTGCCTCAAGCAGGCTTCCAGCTGTTGTCAATTACTGCCACTTTAACGGCGCGTTAAACACACAATGGCCAATGAGGCGCTGCCACCAGAGTCACTATTTAACTGCAACACGGCCATTAGCTGATCCTGAGGGCCTGTCGCCTGCTGCTTTACCTAGCGAGGCCCAATTTAATGAAATTAAAGCTCAACTCCCTTTAATAGCCAGGTTCCCCGTCATAAATTCATTAGCTGCTGATGAGTATCTTCCCGTTACGTTTTAACGCGAGATTTACAGTGGCCTAATGAAAACCATCAAGGGTTTAAGGAGCTCGTCTCATTAGGGAGGGTTTTTAATAGACAAACAAAGACGATATGATTGCCGAGGGGGCTTGTGTTTTACCGGGGGGTCGAACAGTTATATCCGAAGGGGTTTTCCTCGTTCCCGAGCTCAGAAATCAGCCTACGCCAATTACTTTAGGTAACGTAGTGAGCGCGCGCTGTTGACTCAGGTGAGCCGGTGACTCGCGCTCGCGCAAATGAAAGGCTGCACACACACACTACTGCCCTTCAGGCCGGGGATTGCATTTCTCTCGTCTGTTTTGCCGCTGTCGGTGTGTGCGCGTTGGGGGTGAAATATATATGGACGGGGGCAGGAATGCCGCACTCCCCTCTTCCCCGGTACCCCAACGTCTCAAATATCCTCAATGTCAAACATGGTGGGCTCCAAAAATACCTCTCTGCATAGTCTCTGCTTCCACTGGATGTCCATCTATAGGTCTGTCGCTCGCAATAGCTGCACTAATGCAGAACACTATCGCTGATCTTATGCGCGCGCTTGTTATCAAAGCGACTGTCACCATCTTTTCAAAGCGACGTGGTTTTGGAAAACGATGCTGAATGCAAATAATTAAATGCATCTGATTATGATAAATGATATAATAATTATACGTTGAATAAATTATGCATTTGTTATTATTATTTATAATAGATGTTTATATAGTGTGCTTTTATTATAATTAAAAAAGCGTTAACTTGTGTGGAGGTTGTACATCAAACACAAACTTTAGGAGGGCAACACGGACAGGTTGGCATGAACAAAACTACACCAGGTAAAATAAATAAATAAATACAGCCCATATTAATGAGAATTCACTTGAAATGAAAGTAATAATTCATTTTTGAATGCAATTTTCATTATAAGTATTATTGGTAGTATTCATATGACCAGCAACAACGTTATTATCGTCATCATTATATAAAAATGTTATTAACATTTATATTTTATTAACGTTAAAATTATTATAATATGAGCATTTATTTAATATTAAAGTGGATAAACATAGTGCAATTATTACTAATATTAGCAAAACAATCCAAAATAAAATTATATTAAAATGAAAGTATTGTTTAAAATATATAAGATACAATATAAGATATTGTATTAATTACGAATAATAATAAAGTTATTATAATATTAAAGTATGAAATAAAATGTATTAAATTATATTAAAACCAATGTGTTATTAAAATTGGCATTGTGTTAATATTAATACGAATATGAATGTTACAATTTATATAATATTAAAATGTATATTGTATTAATGTTAATATTAAATGTTAAAATTAATATAATAAAAAACAGTATTACCATAAATATTAATATATTCATTAACACTTTCAGATTTTATAAGTGTTTTTGAGATGCCACGTCATACCAGTGCCGAAGCAAAACCAGTTAAGAACCACTGTCATCAAGTGTCCCGTTAAATGCTAAAACATCTGTTGTTGAGTTTGCTGTCAGCAGTGATGGACAAGATTTGTGCTTTGACTGATGACATCGTGCAATACATCAGCAACTGTTTGCTCAAAGTGGACAGTGAGATGGGACCCCTGCTGCCAACACATGTACTGTATACCGTTTGCTGTGCTTCATCCTTTCAGCATTCACTTTACTCATTCTGATGTGGATCTACCGCTGCATCTAAAAGAAGTGAATCACAAAAATGTGATGTAAGTCTTTGACCTTGTGACTTACATGCAACATCTAGACTCTGCTGCCTCCCAAACACAAACGCCTCTGGGCTGCCCATCATCTTCATGTTACGCTCTCAGACAGCTAACATAAACAGATTTTCTGACTCCAATGAAAACATACCGCACCGGCCAGTGTGTGTCTGAGAGAGAGACAGCCTCTTCTTTCAGTCAGAGACGACCTGAACACCACAAACTCCAGACCACCATCTGCAAGACCCCATCCTGCAGGAAAAGCACAAATCGAATACCTTTAAGTTTATTTCTCTTAGCTCGCTGGCAACTAGTTTTCTCTTGTTTTAAGCAAAAGTGTAACCAAATTTGGGGAGGTTTATGCTTAAAACAAGAAACTGTCAACCAGTGGGGTAAGAAAAAGAAACTTAATTTAAGAAATATTACATGAAAATAATAACTAACACAGGTTTTCTTCTAAGTAAGTTTATCTTGTTTAAAGGCTATTTAGACATTGCAAAGCTTGACAGAAATATTGATTATAAAATACTGAATACCTCAGCTGTTTCTCAGAGAAAGCAGTGAGATTAAATGTTTCTCCTGAGGGGAAAAAAAATCAACAATGACTTTTAGGAGGAACATTTGGAATAAAGTACTTAAAATATAATTCTGAAACTCTAGGATCTCATTCACTGCTCTAACAGAGGGAGATGTACCTAAAAGGCAAAAATTAAATCAATTAAATATAATATATACAGGGGCGGATCTAGAAAAATATTGATGGGGTGGCGAGAAGGGGTCAGGAATTTTTGAGGGGTGGCAACATATGGCAGACGTATATATACTGAATTTAGTCACAGTTATCACAGTTTGATGATAAATATATGTGCACACTACAAAAGGACACAGGCTATCATTTACAAACTTAATCTCATGCAATCAATGTCTTGCATTTGAAACAGTTCATATAAGGAATAAGTGACCATACCCCATAAGCACCACCACACTCACTAATGCATACAGTATCCATCGACATGTAATTAAGAGCATTATAAAAGGTTCAGTGTTATCAATATGTCAATTTATTATAAGAAACACAAGATTTTAACAGCCATTTCCAGCTGGGGAGACTCAAATGATTTTCTACTGTTTAGTGTTCATCACCATCTAACTCAACCAGTCAATAGCTAGATTTAGCATTAGATGTTATATGAATATGGTCTCTGAAGCATAGGTTTATTAGCTGACAATAATAATTAATAAATTAACATCATAGGCACAAACACAAATGTACTTTTAGAAATTGTTTTTGAAAAATATGGTGTTATTGTTTTGGCAAGCTTAAATTAAAACTTCTATGAAAACTTGTGTGATATTCCTTTAAAATAATGTTTTTGTATATCTTTTATTTCTTACATAATTTCTTTGAGTTAGACCAAACTTTTATTTTGGTGGGTTGTAACCAGAGTTTCTGTGTTTTTTAATTAACTATTTTTATAGCTAATAGGAAGTATAGCATACTCTACTGTGCAATAGTACTGTTAGAATTTCTTCAAAGTTATACCAAAATTTCATTTTGACAGGTTGCCGTAAAGACATTGCTGTTTCTGTCAGTCTGTGTTTACGATACGAATAATTGACGATAGTTTTATCAAATGAAATGGTGAAATCCTCTTATAGCGCGCTGACGTGCACATGTGTAGCCTACATCATGCATCAATATAGTGAAGAGCTGAAAACAACACGCATGCTTCAGTGTGTGTGTGTGTGTGTGTGTGTATGTGTGTGTGGTAGAGCACACATTCCCAGAGACGTGTATAACAACACCTTAAGGGTTCCCATAAGCAGGATTTTTTTGTTGTGCCCCCCTTCCTCAAATATGACGATGGAAAAAAAACCTACTATAGGGGTGAAAAATAACTTTAATCAAATAAAAAACTAAATGAATAAATTGCTCTCCACATTTACCTGTGGCTATAACTTTATTATGACTCTAATTTATTTTATAGTCTCAAGCATTCAGAAATGATGCAAAAGGAAACTAAGCAGTTTTACTATGATAAAACCATGGTTTATTTTTAATACCATGTACATACATTTTTTATTTTTTATTTGCCTACATTATGTATTTTAACAGTGTTATTATTAACCAATCATTATTGCCTCAATATTTTTATATAATGCATTTTAAGCCATTTTAAAGGCTATTGATGGCTTAAGTCTGTTTTTATAGCAACAACAACAAAAATATTAGGCTACAGTATATTAATACTTTGTAAATTATTAGAGTTTGGGGATCGCAAATCATTTGAATCAGTTCGGTAGTTCAAAGCGGATTCGCGAATCATTTGAGTCAGTTTGGGGATTGCGAATCATTTGAATCAGTTCGGGAGTTCGTAGCGGGATCGCGAATAATTTGATTCAGTTATGGGGAAAATGGTGAAATCCTCTCATAGCGCGCTGACGTGCACATGTGTAGCATACATCATGCATCAGTATAGTGAAGAGCTGAAAACACCACGCGTGCTTCAGTGTGTGTGTGTGTGTGTGTGTGTGTGTGTGTGGTAGAGCACACATTACCAGAGACGTGTATAACATAAGCAGGATTGCATTGTTATGCCCCCCTTCCTCCAATATGATGATGAAAAAAAAAACTACTATAGGGGTGAAAAATAACTTTAATCAAATAAAAAACTAAATGAATAAATTGTATTATTTACAAATCACAATTGTAGCTTTCCACATTTACCTGTGGCTATAACTTTATTATGACTTATTTTATAGTCTCAAGCATTCAGAAATCATGCAAAAGGAAACTAAGCAGTTTTACTATGATAAAACCATGGTTTATTTTTGTAAGGGTTGTGATATGCACGTTTTTTGTTGAAGAAATTATAAAGCCTGTGTCATCTATAGCAAAAAGGTGGCCAAAAATGAAAGATTAAGTGAATATTTGAATGAAATGTTTGGTCAGTAGCCTAAACAAGGATTTGATTGTCCTGCAAGTGTAACAGCAGCAATCACATGGCATTTGTAATAACATGTACATAAATTTTTATTTTGTATTTGCCTACATTATGTAGCCTATTTTAACAGTGTTATTTTTAACCAATCATTATTGCCACATTATTTTTTTAGATTATCCATTTTAAAGGCTATTGATGGTTTAAGTCTGTTTTTATAGCAACAACAACAACTACAACAACAACAAAAATATTACAGATTATTAGAGTTTGGGGATCGCAAATCATTTGAATCAGTTCGGGAGTTCAAAGCGGATTCGCGAATCATTTGAGTCAGTTTGGGGATCGCAAACCATTTGAATCAGTTCGGGAGTTCGGAGCGGGTTCGCGAATCATTTGAGTCAGTTCGGTAGTTCGTAGCGGGATCGCGAATCATTTGAGTCAGTTATGGGGATCGCGAATCATTTGAGTCAGTTTGGGAGTTCGGAGCGGGATCGCGAATCATTTGAGTCAGTTATGGGGATCGCGAATCATTTGAATCAGTTCGGGAGTTCGTAGCGGGATCGCGAATCATTTGAGTCAGTTATGTGGATCGCGAATCATTTGAGTCAGTTATGGGGATCGCGAATCATTTGAGTCAGTTTGGGAGTTCGGAGCGGGATCGCGAATCATTTGAGTCAGTTATGGGGATCGCGAATCATTTGAATCAGTTCGGGAGTTCCTAGCGGGATCGCGAATCATTTGAGTCAGTTATGGGGATCGCGAATCATTTGAGTCAGTTATGGGGATCGCGAATCATTTGAATCAGTTCGAGAGTTCGGAGCGGCTTCGCGGACCATTTGAATCAATTCGAGAGTTCAAAGCGGGATCGCGAATCATTTGAGTCAATTCGGGAGTTCAAAGCGGGTTCGCGAATCATTTGAGTCAGTTTGGGGATCGCAAATCATTTGAATCAGTTCGGGAGTTCGGAGCTGGATCACGAATCACGAAAGATTCGCGCTTGTAAATTTTCAAATTGGCCATAAACTTTAATTCGTTGCTGCCAACTGGGGTGGCAGCAGGGGTGGCAAGGCTTTCTTTTAGGGTGGCATTTGCCACCCCGGTAGATCCGCCAAGGCATTTTTAAAGTCATCTTTAAAACATTGTCTTGATAAACTTGCTTTTCTTTGAATTTGATTTAATTTAAATTCTGCTTACCCTATGCCACCCTGGTAGATCCCGGCATTTTAATATGACGATTTGCTGCTCAAGAAACATTTTTGATTATTATCTATGTTGAAAAGTCGCGCTGTCAAAAGCAGTAATGCTTTTTTTTCCAAGATTGATGAATAGAATGTTCAAAAGAACAGCATTTATTTGAAATATAAACCTTTTGTAAAAATATAGGCTTAAGTGACTTTTCTATCACTCTCGATCAATTCAACACATCCTTGCTGAATAAAAGTATGAATTTCTTAATGCATTGAATTTGGGTTATGGTGTTTAACAGTAGTCTGCCTGCTGCAATATATGCAAATAATAACCAGGAGGTTTTTGGATGTAAAATAAAACTAATTCCAACGCTACCCTGAGGCCCCCACCAATGCATCAATCAATAGGGAGTGTGTCCTCCACAGCGCCTGAGTGAAAATCCAGACATGAGCTAATGCTGGAGAAATATACACAAAAGGCTCAGAGTGAACGCAAACACACACACACACACACACACACACACACACACATTTGGAAAGCGCTGTGGTGATGTTTTATGACTGCCTCGCATTAATAAACAAAATAAACAAATATACAAATGTTCGGGAACTGTTTTCACGAGGCATGAACCAACACATGAAGTAGTAGTTTGTTCACGCCTTTGTGTTTAATAACCCATAAATGCATAAACCACACTATAAAACTCTAATATTTTTTCCCCATTCCAAAATCTGCCAGCCAAAAGGGCTTCAGCTGTTTTACAGTAATATGACCTGTAAAACAACATGTGTATACAAACGAGTCACAAGAACTGTAAGGCTGCAAAGATTGCTGACATGATCTCAACAACTGCTTGATTTTTTTATATCATCACAAAATGTCACTATATTATTGCACAGCTCTATATATAAGTATTTCCAACATTATAGCACACACATTCAGTAAACTCAAGTAAAGCGATATATAATAAATCTCATCTTGTTTACCGTTGCAAAATACAGTTTAATCTATATTATCGCAAAGCTCTATATATAAAGCTGGATATATAACTTGGTATACACAAACTTAGTATTCTCAAACAATCTTTACTTTATAAAGCAAGTTTCACATTTTTTTGTTAATATCGTAGCAAAACGCGAACTATTAAACACATGTCTATATGTAAATTTGGATGTATGTGTATAACCCACTTTATTAATTTGCATACAGTAGACTCATAGAAAGCAATATATAGCAGATCTCAAAAGTTTACCTATATATAAAGTTGTATATAAGTATTTCCAACTTTATTTGCACACACTCAGTATATACGTGTAAAATTATAACCTATAACAAATCTCAGTTGCTTGATTGTTTATATCTAAAAAACAACAAACAACCAAATAAACAAACAAAAAATATTTTCACCCAGCTCCCTATACAAATCTCAACAGCTTGAGTGTTTACATCATTGCAAAATGCAACTATATTATCGGCTAGCTCTGTTAATGCAACTATAGGGCATGAAAATACAACGATTTTCTACACATTTTTAGTAAAGTAAAATAAATTGAACATGACTTGTTTTGAAACACAGATGGTGCGAAGCCATTTAGATTTGAGTTGTGAAACTTGAGGACCATTCAGATATTATTTTAATACATTTTTATCACAATTGAGTGCAGTGTTCCTGTGTCTTGTGAGACTTGGTCTGTGTGTCGCGTCTGAGTTCATTGGTGCCACATGGGTCAGGATTATTTCAGAAACTTTAGTCCCCATGGAAGAAATCCGAGGCATGTGCATCACCAGTGTTGTGGGTGTATTTATGAGCATGATGTACACCAGATATTTTTGGCCCAGCATGAGGACAGAGAGAGTAGAGGGTGATCATTTCAGGGACGAGGAGTGGGGGCTGGTGCTCAGCGCCCGGTTAATTTTATCTAACGGCCCGAGCACAATCAAAACTAGAGATTGACTCGTCGTGAAGAAGTGAGGGCCGGTGTCAAGGATACAGAGAGAGAGAGGCTGCTTGTGATTAATCTGGCTGCATTGCATCACCGCCCTCCGGAGCAGCCAACTGGAGCACCCAGTGAAGTGAGCGCTGTCTATTCTGAGAGCAGAGCCTCATCTCGACGCCAGCCACCACCGTCTTATGACTGCTACTAAACACCAGTCGCTCTCACATCACTTTCGGGGTTTCAGAGCTTGGAGGGTGACCTCATCAGGGCCATTACACAACACTTAACACCCATCGACCAGCACACCGACACGTTTGCTTTAATGGCAGTGTGCTGGAACTTTATATTCGATATTAATTAGGTAGGACGAATACTGTATGTACTGTATGCATACGATATACTGCAGCAATAGTATGAATAGTATAGTAGAAATGCATAATAGTTTTACTCACAGAAAAAAAGCTTAAAAACAGGATTATTAGTCAACTAAAACCTTGAAATGTCATATAAACATGAGGGTTTATGAACACATTGATGATACACAGTTTTACCATCTGACACCATCGCTGTACCACGGTACATCATATGACTCCTCCAGTGCTGCAGAGACAACCAGACCAGACCCTGGAGGAAAACTCACATGGCATCACGCTAATGTGTTTCGTAAGTTTAAAAAAAAGAAAGAAAAAAAGAAAAACTTTAAGGAATTGATTCTTTTCTGAACAGACAAACCAGGCTAAATTTATAGAATGAATGAAGGAAAAAAAAAAAAAGGAAAAACTCTCATAAAAACTGTTAAACACACAATTGAAAGTTTATAGCCAAAAATTGCAAGATATGATTATGCAGTTCTCATAAGAAATGTCTGAATGGTGAGAAAAAAGGGGTTGCAGTTAATTTTACAGTACTTTGTACTTACAGTTCTAGTAGTAGTAGCCCTTTATTGTCACAAGTACCAGCGAAATTAGCCATCAACCTGTCCATACAAACACAACATACAATATGACAAGGGGGTAGACAGGACAGGAAGACAGGAAACTGAGTAAGAAATACAGCATAACTCCAAACAGCTGATAAAAACATCACAATAATCCACAAGTAATCCACACCACTCCAGTCCATCAGTTAACATCTTCATGAAGTGAAAAGCAGCATGTTTGTAAGAAACAAATCAAACCTTAAGATGTTTTTAACTTCATTTATTTATTTATTTCCAGTTCTCTATCCAAAAGTTCTGGTAATATAAGGTAACTACATGGGGTAGGGTTAAGTTTAGGGGTAGGTTCAGGGTTAGTATACCTACAGTAGCTATTGTAATTACTATAGTAAGAACTTAGTATTTACATGTGGAACAGGGTTAAAATGAAACTGCTACAGAAGAAAGAAAGATTAGATTTTTTTTGTCCATCAGGAATTGATGGGATGGTGAAAAGTGTCTGTATATGACATGTGATTGACTTCAGCTGAAATGCAAAGACAAAAATGTTTAGAGTACTGTGCACTGATAAAACAGTGACAATAGAACCAGGAAGATGAACTCAGGAAATAAATAGTTAATTATAGTCTTGTGTTGAAGTTGCACACCAGCTTGTCCTGTTCGAGTCAAATTCAGAAGTGTTTTGGTGATTTGATGTCTCAGAATTCCAGCAATGGGATCTGCACACACACACGCACACGCACACACACACACACACACACACACACACACAGCCCTTGGCTAAACTCTAAATTAAAGACCTGGCGATGTACTATCCTCCTTTGAGGCGAACAGCTAATGAAATGGAGCCACTGAGCCCCAGAGCGACACCTGACACTCTCTGTGCTGCTTTACTGTCTGTCTCAGTGCTGCTGTAAATACCTGCATTACTGAACAGCAGTTTCATCAATCCACACTGCATGATTCAAATGCTAGATCATTTTAAAAATACTCAAATCATTATATCAAATATGTATATGGTTTTTGAGTATATGAATTTGTACTAAGGGAACAAAGGGAAAAAACATTTGCAATTAGAATTTAAATGTAAGGAAGCAGAATTTAAATTAACTCAAATTCAAAGAAAAGCAAAGTTTTTCAAGACAATGTTTTAAAGATGACTTTAAAAATGCCTTGGCGGATCTACCAGGGTGGCATAGGGTGGCAAATGCCACCCTAAAAGAAAGCCTTGGCACCCCTGCTGCCACCCCAGTTGGCAGCAACGAATGAAAGGTTATGGCCAATTAGAAAATTTACGAGCGCGAATCTTTCGTGATTCGTGATCCCGCTCCGAACTCCCGAACTGATTCAAATGATTCGCGAACCCGCTTTGAACTCCCGAACTGACTCAAATGATTCGCGATCCCCAAACTGACTCAAATGATTCGCGAACCCGCTCCGAACTCCCAAAACTGACTCAAATGATTCGCGATCCCCATAACTGACTCAAATGATTCGCGATCCCGCTACGAACTCCCGAACTGATTCAAATGATTCGCGATCCCCAAGCTGACTGAAATGATTCGCGAACCGGCTTTGAACTCCCGAAATGACTCAAATGATTCGCAAACCCGCTCCGAACTCCCGAACCGATTCAAATGATTTGCGATCCCCAAACTGACTCAAATGATTCGCGAATCAGCTTTGAACTCCCGAACCGATTCAAATGATCTGCGATCCCCAAATAATTTACAAAGTATTAATATACTGTAATATTTTTGTTGTTGTTGTTGTTGCTATAAAAACAGACTTAAGCCATCAATAGCCTTTAAAATGGCTTAAAATGCATTATATAGGCTATATAAAAAATAATGAGGCAATAATGATTGGTTAATAATAACACTGTTAAAATACATAATGTAGGCAAATACAAAATAAACAATTTATGTACATGTTATTACAAATGCCATGTGATTGCTGCTGTTACACTTACAGGACAATCAAATCCTTGTTTAGGTTACTGACCAAACATTTCATTCAAATATTCACTTAATCTTTCATTTTTGGCCACCTTTTTGCTATAGATGACACAGGCTTTATAAATTCTTCAACAAAAAACGTGCATATCACAACCCTTACAAAAATAAACCATGGTTCTATCATAGTAAAACTGCTTAGTTTACTTTTGCAAGATTTCTGAATGCTTGAGACTATAAAATAAATTAGAGTCATAATAAAGTTATAGCCACAGGTAAATGTTGAGAGCTACAATTGTGATTTGTAAATAATACAATTTATTCATTTAGATTTTTATTTGATTAAAGTTATTTTTCACCCCTATAGTAGGTTTTTTTTCCATCATCATATTTGAGGAAGGGGGGCACAACAAAAAAATGCTTATGGGAACCCTTAAGGTGTTGTTATACACATCTATGGGAATGTGTGCTCTACTACACACACACACACACACACACACTGAAGCACGTGTGGTGTTTTCAGCTCTTCACTATATTGATGCATGATGTATGCTACACATGTGCACGTCAGCGCGCTATGAGAGGTTTTCACCATTTCATTTGATAAAACTATCATCATTCACTCTTTACGACAACCTTTCAAAATGAAATTTCGGTATAACTTGAAGAAACATAAACAGAAATATAGTACTATTGCACAGTAGAGTATGCTATACTTCCTATTAGCTAATAATAATAGTTAATTAAAAAACACAGAAACTCTGGTTACAACTCACCAAAATAAAAGTTTGGTTTAACTCAAAGAAATTATGTAAGAAATTGCTTAGTAAAATATACTTAAAAAAAAAATATACTAAAACATTATTTTAAGGGAATATCACACAAGTTTTCATAGAAGTTTTAATTTAAGCTTGCCAAAACAATAACACCATATTTTTCAAAAACAATATCTAAAAGTACATTTGTATTCGTGCCTATAATGTTTATTTATTTATTATTATTGTCAGCTAATAAAACCTATGCTTCAGGGGCCATATTCATATAACATCTAAGGCTAAATCTAGCTCTTGACTGGTTGAGTTAGATGATGATTAACATTAAACACAGTAGAAAATCAGTTGAGTCTCCCCAGCTGGAAATGGCTGTTAAAATCTTGTGTTTCTTATAATGAATTGACATATTGATAACACTGAACCTTTTATAATGCTCTTAATTACATGTCGATGCATACTGTATGCATTAGTGAGTGTGGTGGTGCTTATGGGGTATGGTCACTTATTCCTTATATGAACTGTTTCAAATGCAAGACATTGATTGCATGAGATTAAGTTTGTAAATGATAGCCTGTGTCCTTTTGTGGTGTGCACATATATTTATCATCAAACTGTGATAACTGTGACTAAATTCAGTATATATACGTCTGCCATATGTTGCCACCCCTCAAAAATTCCTGCCCCCTTCTCGCCACCCCATCAATATTTTTCTAGCAAACACACTCATCTACATCTTGGATGACCTGAAGGTGTCATTTTTCAGCCCTTTTTAGGTGAACTATTCCTTTAAGTATAATAGAAATGCATAAACAAAGCAAACATTTGTAAAGATAAAATGCTGAACAAATTCTGTGCGATTGTGAAAAAAAAAAATGTTGTAGTGCACAATGAAATTTGGAGAATTGAGCTGCTAGATTTTCATTTTATTTTCAGAGAGTTTGCCACATAATTGTGCATGAATCAAAGTAGCATTTTTCTCAATTTTCATACAGATAAAGCACAATTACTGTCGTTTGTTTGTTTGTTTGTGCTAGGCTGTCTTTTCAGTCCTCCGACTCTTTCCTCAGTGGATTCCAACAGCTTACCGTGTTATCCTCAGGAGAGCTTCTCCAGGTCCCACTATAAATAGACCAATTAGAGCTGTTTTTCTGCGACGGGTGTGTGGTTTCTTACAACAGCCCACTCACCCACGAGAGAGGGGTCATTAGCAGGGCTGTCACCGGCGGCAGGGCCACCAGCTCACCTGCTTTTTGGGAACGTTTCAATGCAATCAAGTCATTTTAGAGTCATTTTGCATGCGTGGGCATGGATTGCCTATTAATTTGTTTCGAAAATGCCCGTTTTATTCCTCTATAATAGATCTGTCCCCTGCTAGTGCAAGCAAATTAATTTAGCCAGTGCTGAGGGGAGTTTTACACCCTGAGACGGTATTACTTAACAGAGAAATCTGTCTCTTCCTCCGCCTCCCTGTTGCCGCAGGACATCACATAAGATGTGCGCTCACCCAATTTGTTTGCCTTTCTGCTTAATTGACTGCGCTTGATTGCTCCTGTTAAATCACAGAGAAGCCATGAAGGAACTTCGGCCGGTTTTATCGCTTTGTTTGTTTATGACGTTTTGCGTTTATTTGAATAGCATCGGAAAAAGAAACCGATTCCCATTGGGACTACAGAAATCATCCCAATTCCCTTGGCTCCCATAAGGCTTGCCAGCTTTTTGATGGTTCCATTGTGCACCGTTTCCTGGGTGCCGTGTGGTTCTGAAGCGTAAGACAGCCGTGCACCCGGAGCCCCAGGGCTGGCTGTCAAACCGGCTGGTCGTCTGGGATTACTCCAGATTGGAGCTCATTAGCGTCCCGCTGAGAATGTCGCACTAAATGGTATCAAGCAGCTATTTTAGACGAGGTAATCTCGAGAATGTGGTACTTTGTGGCACTTGAGTTATTTCTCAGAGATCTGCCAGTCGAGCAAAGGCGGGAAACAAAAGGTGAAGCGTGTGTTGGTGGGAATCACAGAACGCAACAGTTGAGCATCGTCGCTGTCAACACGCCACGGCGGTGCCAGTGGGTTTAGCGCTGTCTGCGGTTAAACAGATTGGTAAATAATGGGACAACTCATTCATCAAGCAAAAATGCAAGAAAAAAACATTTAAACAAAGATTAAAAAAGAAAAGAAAAACATTAAAAAAAATGCATTGTTGCAGTATTTTTAGCATGATACAACAAAAAGCACAAAAAAACAACAAAAAAAAAACAAAAACATTTGCATTCTTTTCCCCAATCTCTCCAGACAAACAAAGCAGGTCACCAACTTAAAGGGGGGGTGAAATGCTATTTCATGCATACTGAGTTTTTTACACTGTTAAAGAGTTGGATTCCCATGCTAAACATGGACAAAGTTTCAAAAATTAAGTTGTACGTTTGAAGGATTATTTCTGTTCCAAAAATACTCCTTCCGGTTTGTCACAAGTTTCGGAAAGTTTTTTTCGAGTATGGCTCTGTGTGACGTTAGATGGAGCGGAATTTCCTTATATGGGTCCTAAGGCACTTCTGCCGGAAGAGCGCGCGCTCCCATATAGCAGAGCACTGAGAGCACAACAGACTTCACTGATCAGAGCGAGAGCGTCGCGAAATGTCACAAAAGAAGTGTATTTTTAGTTGCCAGGGCAAGACAACCCTGCACAGATTACCAAAAAAAAACAGCATTAAGGGACCAGTGGATGGAGTTTATTTTTACAGAGCATCAACGGAGTTGTGCAAGTGTTTGTGTTTGTTCCCTGCATTTCGAAGATGCTTGTTTTACAAACAAGGCCCAGTTTGACGACGGATTTGCATATCGTTTATTTCTTAAGGATGATGCAATCCCAACGAAAAAGGGCCACGATCGTGTGTTGGAACCGCAGGCGGTGAGTAAAACTGCTTCAAATATCTTCTGCCTTCTTGTTAGTGCGTCCCCTCCCATGCCGGAGACCCGGGTTCGAGCCCCACTCGGAGCGAGTCGTTGCTGCTGCTGCTGCTCTTGTTCAATTTCAGCCTCTGGATCTGATTCTGGATCATAAATATACGCTGAATCTGACTGTTAGCCATGGTTTGTTTTGGTTGGTTTTGTCCTCACGATAATGTCACAGCTTCCAAACGCTCTCAACGCAAAAGCCTACTGGCGCTCGTGATTCTTTAGCTCCGCCCACACGTCACGCCTCCAGCCACTTGTGTTTTTCCGGGAAAAATCGGTACAGACTATCTTTCTCTTATGAATATAATAAAACTAAAGACTTTTTGGAGTTATGAAGGATGCAGTACTACTCTATAGGTACTCAAGATTAACAGGATATTGAGTGAAAACGAGCATTTCACCCCCCCTTTAAATCACCAACAGCTCAGTGATATGTTCAATTGTTTCACAATTGTTGAATTTAGACATACAAAATTCATATTCAACTGTTTTAAATGTATTATTTGCATATATTTTTTTAGCATTATTTAGCAAACAGCAGTATGTGTGTGATTTAAATTTAGCATTCTTCTCAACCTTGATTTTACACATTACACAGTTGTATAATGACAATTGTTTACGGTTCAAAAATATTGAATTTTTGCTAAAAAACTGGTTGCTAAATATCTTCTGAAGTAAATGGTTTCACGCTCTCAGCAGCAAATAAAAAAGAAAATAATAATAATTGTAATGTTTTTTCATTATATAGCAAATAGCATGTATGTAGGTATATATGTATGCATGTGTGTGTGCACGCGTTGATGCATTTAGCATTCTTCATGACTCTGATTTTATATTTGACATTTTTTTTCAAATTTTTTTTTTTTTAATATCTTCTGAAGTGAATGGTTTCATGCTCTCTGCAGCATATAATAATAATAATAACAATATTTTTACATTAAAAAAAGTAAATATTTTAATATTGAGTTTTTTGGCCATTATAATTTTTATATTCACAGAAATGAAGTATAAAATGAAGGTGAAAAAAAAAAAGCTTTTTAGAAAATTATTCTCTTCAGTTTTTGAAATTAATATTTTGTTGCGAATTCACAACTGGTTTTACTTCAAGACCCTGATTTTACAGTAGTGCAACACTGTAACATAATTGTTTATTTAATTATTTCCCAGGGATCTGTGTGGGGGAACAAAAGTGCCATCAGTGGTGAGAGGTGAAAGGCATTGTTTGTGATCACAGAACACAACAGTTGAGTGTCGTCGCTGTCAACACGCTTTGTCGGTGCCAGTGGATTTAGCACTGTCTGCGGTTAAACGGATTGCTAAATGATGGGACAACACATACATCAAGGTGCTGTCTCACTGGACCTCATCCAGCGGTAGACAATACGATGGAGCCGTGACCCTGAAACACGAGCGCTGCTAATAGTCTAATTACACCCGCTACGTCAAGAGTGCATACACGGCAAACACAAGCACTCTCATTGGAAGAGAAAGAGAGGAAATCCAACGCTGATCCGACCACCGCCTCGCCACAATATGATCCCATTTAAGCTCTTAGGCTTGACAGGATGCCAAGTGGCCACGTGTCGAGTCCCTTGAAATAAACTGTGCTGAAAAGACAGGCACAGCAGGGTCACCAATTTGTGCTCAGCGATTCTCCACTGGTTTTGTTTTACAACCCCTGATTTTATATATTAGACATCAAGTGACAAAAGTGAAAGTGACGTGACATTCAGCCAAGTATGGTGACCCATACTCAGAATTCGTGCTCTGCATTTAACCCATCCGAACTGCACACACACAGAGCAGTGAACAAACACACACACTGTGAACACACACCCGGAGCAGTGGGCAGCCATTTATGCTGCGGGGATCGATGCCTTGCCGATGCCTTGCTCAAGGGCACCTTGAAGGTGGTATTGAAGGTGGAGAGAGAACTGTACATGCACTCCCCCCACCTGCACTTCCTGCCGGCCACGGGGCTCGAACTCACAACCTTTCGATTGCAAGTCGGAGTCGCTAACCGCCAGGCCAAGTGACTCCGAAATATTGAAATACATGTTTTTCATTAAAAAATAAATAAATAAATAAATAAAAAAATAAAAAAATAATAATAATAATAAAAAATAAAAAATTACGCATATATATATATATATATATATATATATATATATAATTAACTTAATATATGCAATTTATATCAAATTATTTATTATTATTTTTGTATTATTATTTAGCATTGCATTTTTTATCCTTTTAGCATTATATAGCAAATAGTAAAATTTTCTATGGCAAAATAATAAAATAAAATACATAACTTTGAATAATACATCTGAATTAAATCATCTACAAATCAATGAATTATTATTATTATTATTGTTCTTGTTATTATAAATCCAATAGCAAAACGATTGCTATTGGGAAAAAATGAAAACATTTAGCATTATTTTTCTTAAACTCACCAGTGCTGGTGACCCCACAAGGTTCTTAACTATCTTAACCAACAAGACTTCTGTGGTCGACCACTTTCAGCCCAAAAGACCATGACGGTTGACCAGCCTACCAGCTTTACTTTCCTGCAGAGAAGAAGAAACAGTTTAGCAATGGCATGAATAAACCCACATGTCAGGTGGCATAAACTCATGCATGTCCCAATATCATTTCCTATGATCTGATATGCCTAGTGCCACTGACTTCCCTTCAGCTCGCTTCCCCCCAGCAGCGGATTGGCTTTCTTGCTCTGTAACAGCTCCTGTTTCAGCCTTAGGTCCCTGTCTCCAGCCTCCTTATCAGGTAACCTACCTGAAAAAAGTCACCTGGAGTAAATCTCCAACAGCGTATTCATAGAATATGATTCTATTATAATATAAAGCTTTGAGTCGATGCAAAATGCACAGACTCTAGTGGGGTAGCCATTAATTAGCTAAGTTGGATAATTAGCAGTAATTAAGAGCGTTTTCACCAGTTCACATTTGTTATGTCAGGCATTTCGTCAGCTGAGCCAATTTGTTAAGGTTTGGGTTAATTATTTTAAAAAGCGAATCAGATCCTTCTGAGACTGTCTTCTCATTAAGCATGTGAATGACAGGGGCCTCGGAGCAGGTAACCTCCGCGCGCTCCCCGTTAGATCCGGAATCTAATATGGAGATGCAGAAATTACAGACAGGGCACGGGATGAATTATTCAGTCAAGACTGCCAGTTCGCTGATTAATTAATCATCAAGCACCTCTCTGCTGGGGTGCATCTGAGAGCCAGGCAAATGGACTGTTTGCATTTCGCTGGATCTCTTAGTAGCGCTGGCTACAACTTTCAATCAGCTAGAGAATTCAGAGTCATAAACAAGGCCCGAGTGAGCAGAGATGTCGACATGAATTTTGTACTTATCCTTAAAAAAAAAAAAAAAAAAAAGAGTTTGAACGCAACAGGAAGTTGTTAAGTCGCAGCACTTCTATATAACTTCCAACACACCTGAAGAAACAAATCAATTTGAATTTGTTAAATGTGACTTTTTAACTGTGGTAAAAGTCAAGTAGCTTAATGCTAACAGCATCAAAAGTTGACAACAGTATTCAATAAATAGATTTCATCTTAAAAGTTTTAATTTCAGTAAATTTGCTTTTTATCCTTATAAAAGCAATAAACACTAAACCAACAAAGTTATGTTTTTAACACCTTAGTAAAGTCAGTGCACCACACAAAATCAAGTAGCATAATGCTAACAGCAGCCATAGTGATATAAGACACCAGTGTTCACTAAATACACTTTTCCTTAATAAAAATGCTCCAAATCATGTTTCAACTAACATCAAGCAACCCTGACAGCACACGCACATCACAGAGATGTCTCTTTAACATCTGCAAGATGTATTTTTAGTGTTTGCTCATCTGCAACATGTCTATAGGACGTTTCCTATCAGATGTCAAATAGACGTTTAGATAAGGTTTGTATGATTTAGAAAGTATGTAAAACTGACATCTTAAAGATGTCTATCAGATGTTTGTACACAGCAGATGCTTTCCAGATGAAGCGATCTTTAACAGACATCTTGCAGACGTATGTGTGCTATATTTGTTAAAATTGTTAATGCATGTTCATGTCAGCTCAGGTCCATTAAATAATAATAATAGAAACAAAATTTAATTCTAAAATGTATTAGTGTTGAAATTATTTAAGACTAAGATTTAAGATTGATAAATGCTTTAGACATTTTAAATTCATAAGTTCATGTTAAATAATGGAACCATGTTAACAAATGGAATTTTATTGTAAAGTATTTCTAATTTAACTAATAAATAAATTAAATAATGAATTTATAACTCAATTTAAAAAAGAATGTATAGTTCATTATTGTAACAACAGGCTGTTTAATGTTTGTAGTTATTTAATTACTATTGCTAGTTCAGATTTAATTACTATTAATTACTAATTTAATTACTATTGCTAGTTAAAGATTTAAATGTCCAACAGTTTTCACCTGGTGGACAAAATAAATATATATATTACAGTATGCAAACACCCAGAAACACCTTAGCAACCATTTAAACCTTCTAGTGTTACTGTATACTGTATAACACCCAAACTACACTGTTGTTAGCGTGTTACACTTATATGCATCCTAGTGGGAGTTTTGCACAGGCAAAATGTAACTCAGAGTTCAACTGATATGCGATCACAGCTATTTTGCAATGATAAAACTGATTTTTAAGCCGAAATAACCCACTTAACAAGATGTTTTACGACACAAAGGTATCTGCCACAGTAACTGTCAGCTACAAGTCGAAGGTGTTGAGGCACTGACAGCATTGATTTCATCCAAAAGGAGCATAAAACCGCATAGTTTTTCCTGCACTAATCAAAGCTCAGGGAGCTGAAATGTGGCTCAGGTTACATCGAGGGGCTGCTGGAGGAGTTTGTGGCTGCCTGGCAGAGGAAAGCGGCAGGAGGCCTTCGCTCGGTGTGATGGGTGGTGGGGGTTTGGGGTTAGAGACGCTCAGTGGGCCGTCAGCACAGCAGCACAGCTGCTTTTTTCAGTCCATCACAAACCCCCAGCTCCTGACACGATGAGGCCTTCTCTGGAAGACAAGGAGAGGTCAGCCAGCAGCTAAAGGTGGGGGGCTTTGAGGAATTGGAGGGAAAGGGAGTGAAAAAGAGAGAAAAAAGGCAAAAAGAAATAGCTGTATTGATGTTTCCACCCCTGAATCCCAAGCCATGTTGAGTCATACGTACGGCAACCAACCAAGAGCTACAAGTCAAGCTGGTGGGGGGATGGGGGTCCTCCAAATCCATATCCATATGGTCTGGATCATGAACAGTTCTCAAACTGTGGGTCGCGACCCAGAAATGACTCTCAGGTCTGTTTGGAAAGCATCGCGGAAAGCGAAACATTGTTTAATGCAAAAAAGAGTTGCATCTTCAATGCAATGCAAGTCAAGCACCTGCCAAATGTAAATGCATAAAAATAAGGCTCATCAACTTTTTGATATATTATATATATATAAAAAACCAAACTACATGGCTGCTGAGACCATTATATTACATACTCATGAATTTGCAAATATTAATCCAAAGTGATGTACGATGCATTAAAGTGCAATTTGAATATATGTATATATATATATATATATATATATATATATATATATATATATATATATATATATATATATATATATATATATATATATATATATATATATAAATTGCAAAAATTGCAAATAAATGTAAATGGAGTTCTCATGGTTCCAAAAATTGGATTCAATTTCCATACTTATATGTACCACTTTGGACCGAAAACTTCAGCTAAATAAGTGTGCAATTTATGCATTCTGACAATTATTTTTATCCAGAGTGAATAAAAGTGAATATGCAAACATTTCATTATAGCATGTTTTAAAAGTCTCTGTTTGTTTTTGTGTGGCTCTTAAAAATGTGAAATTGACGTCACAGCTCAGGATAGTTGCTAATGAAGGGCACGTGTTGCCATCAGTCAGGAAGCACTGACAGGATATTAATAAATGCAGGGTAATTAGTCACATGACATATATGGCTCAGGTGATTGACTAAAACAATGTGCAGAAGATCCATGCAGTGGCTTCCAGCCGAGCATGTGCTAATAGTGAATAGGGAACCGCTAAACCAAAGAAAACATTTTACAATAAATAACTTGGTTACAATATTGAGAGTCCTGAAGAAAAACCAGCCGAGGTGCCATTGGTCTGGATGATCTACGACCTGCCAAATAAATCCGCGGCACACTTCACATGCACATATTTAATGCAAATGCAAATGTTAGTAATACTACTACGTCTCCAATGACATTTAGCGCTTTTACTTTCTCAATGGAGGCTCCATAAAACAATCAGTCAGTTACATCTTGTGGTTTCCCTCCCACTGCCACCCAACCAGATAAGGCACATGGAAGTCTTTACAACCCATCTAAAACCATTAGAGATAATAGAAGCGTTAAGTGAATCCAAGCAGCCTGAAGCATCCAATGCCACCGGGTTCCTCGGCCCATAGAGCGCAAACAAAAGGAAGTTTCAGACGACCCGGGTGCACATCCAACCTAATGGGGACGGAAAGAAAAATATAAGGATTGAGAAGCATTCCTAAGCACAAGAGATCCTCTCCATCCCCCTTTCCTCATGCTCTCCTGAAGAAAAAAAAATGGAGAACCGTCTCTCTCCTTTCAAGCAGCTTGCTTTTGGATGAGCTCTCCTTTAAAAGATAGCAAAATCTTTGTTTATTCCCATTGTTCAAGGGGTGGGGGGTGGATTTTCCCCCTCTCTTTCTCGCTCTATGCTGATTTCCATCAGCTCTGCCCAGCTATTTAAGTGTGTATTGTGAAGGCTGACCTATGAAAAATTCAGAGGACAGACAAGAGACCCAAGCCATTGGCCCTCCACTGTTGGGCTCCTTGGGGATCGCCGGACTGTGGGAGACACTGCCATTTGCACACCAATTGCTGAATCCCATTCTTAAAGCCAAGCTGGGCTTAGATACCCCTCCTCCCTCTCCTCCTCCACTCTCTGTCCCGTTCTCCAGCAGTCCCTCCATGGTGTTCCTCTGTGAGCGGAGATGAATAGGAAAACCTGCTTTGGGACTGAATGAATGCACAGACTGTCAAAGCTCTCAAAGGCCTGAAATTTTAGAGCCACTTGTGTCGCATATTAACATGTATGTGAGGACTAAACCATGTGGTCGTGCTCTGGCTGATGCATATGCTGCACGGGGAATGGCAAAGCAATTGGCGTCTTAAACAAACATGAAGAACTCGAGCGCTATCTTGCCTGGAAGAGCGAAATGGCTTAATGTTGGATGCAGAACAAATCAAATCAGTTTTTAATAAGCTTAAGTGGGACGTAATGACATCAGGAGGCCGGATTAATTAAAATGCAGAGTTTGCCGATCGATTAAATCCAACTCTGGGGCTTTCTAAAAATGTGCAGATCTAATTTAAGCATTTAGAAACTCGTCTGTGCTAGAACGGTTTTTCACATTGTCAATGACTTGCACCAAAACCAAATGAGTTTTTCGTAAATGTGGCTAAAAGCGTCTCTCATAATGACAATCAACAATAGTAAAAGCAGAGGTTTGCAGTCATCTCCAAATGGGAAATCTGTCTCACTGTAGCTCCAGTAAATTGGAAAAACAAGAGCAAGAATGTCTGGCGCCAGCCAAAGAAAATGCACCTTCGGCCTAGCTGCACTAGGACATTTTTCAGACTGCGTTTCCTGTTAGAGATTCCGTCTCTTAGACGGTGCGTCACTCTTGGGAATCAGAATCGCCGTGGTATTGACTTCTGACTTCTGGCTTCTCTCTGTTGCACTGGAATAGGGACGCAAATATCAGCAACGACGTGTAGAGAGCACAAAAATAATAAAAATAATAAATTAAATAAGTAAAAAAAAATATATATATATATGTGGTTTTATTTATTAATTTTACGAAAAACCCATTTGACCTTGGTGCAAGTGAAAAAAATAAATTAAAAAAACACAAACAGTTTGTCACTATAAAAAAAATATATAATAAAAAAAAATGGTTAGTTTATAAATGCTTGAATTAGATCTGCAAATTTTTTAGAAAGCCCCAGAGTTGGGTTTTATCGATCAGCAAACTCTGCATTTGAATTCAATCGGCTTTCTGATGTCATTCTGTCTTATTAAGCTTATTAAAAACTGCTTCTATATATATATGTATGTATATAAGGCCACAAATTTATGTCACTAATTCTTCTGCTAATACAATCTAATTAAGTATTTGTTTCATGTATTCAGATCACATTTCAATTGATGTTTATGCATTTACAAAGTTGTTTATGTCATGTTAATCATTATGCATATTCCTTCGTGGGCTTATGCCGTTCTTGATAATATTACCAAATTTCAAAGTTTTATTTCTGTTCAATATGGGTGCTGAAACAAAACCAGTTTGGGAGCACTGAACTATAACATCTGCTTAGTGTAATCAGCAATGGAACATTATACATTCCTCTAGGAAATGGTTTCCAAGGTTTAGAAACAGCCCTTTGCAAACACAAGAACTATTGCACTGCAATTTGCACTTTACATCCTTGAACTAGTTCCACTATCAATAAGCAACGATTTACACAAAGAATACCGGAGTAATCACGATCAATACTCAGGAGACTTCACCACCCGAAGCCAGCGGTCTCGAAGCTCGTCCAAACCACTGGAGATTTGTAGCCGAGCATTTCACAAACAGTCTCCTCATTTGACTTCTCCCTCGCGCTTTCTCTCTCTCTCTCCCTCGCTCTCAGTTGAAAGTATTTTCCCACTGTTTAAGATTAGTACAGGGTAAACATAAAGACGGCATTTCTCAGGCATATCTCAAACCCGGTGCCCCCTAATCAAACAAAAATGCATGTAATCATCCTTTTAAAACAATCCTCATCGCCATTTAGAAACTTCAAGCAGTAGCTATGGAGAGCGTGCTAATTTAAGTTTTCTCTTGGGAATAACCCCACATTTCATAGGAAAGTATTTAATGAGATGACAGCGGAGGACAGAGGAATCAGGAAAAAAAGCATAATTTACAACATATTTATTGTTAATAAGTGATTCATAATATACAGGTTATTTACAACAACAACAACAAAAAACTCTGCGGGCACAATAACTTTAAGCTTCGTGTATATCACAATAATGAGAGAAAACGGAGAAAAGAGGTAGAACAAGGAAACAGAGAGGTGTCGAAGACCAAAAAATTGGTTAAAGACCCTTTTCTCTCCAGAAGAAAACCTATTTTCTTAAAAGGAAAGTCTTTTGTCTCTGACTATTGTCCTCGCTTGAATAGCCTGCCAATTCCGACTAAACATATTCACCATCAGTTGGTTTAAAGGCAGAGGGAAGCTCAGGGTCTCAATGGAGGCTTGGTAAAGAGGGAAAACCCAAGCAAAGGAGAATTTCGACTTGAAACAATGGCATTCCGATGCCGGCCAGGCAGGTCACAAAGGGATGTTCTCAGGGTGAATATCAAATTTCCAAAAACAGTAGGGAGAAGACAGAACCCCCACTGGCCTTTCAAAGTCAAAAGGTTGACCCACCACAGACTCATGGAGCCTGCTGCTGGAGACCTCGGAGAACGGGACGCTTTATAACACGCTGCTTCTGAATTCTGTCTCTAATGGACGGCGACTCGCTGTCAGAGTTCTGGGAGTTAGAAACAAAACCAAAAAAAGAGAAGATAACGTAACCAAAAAGGATGCAATGTTGAAGTTCACGCTGAACAAACAGGGATAATAAATATTTATAGTGAGAGCGTCGTGCTCTCGGACTAACTAGTTAAACCCTCATATGCGAGTCTTAAAAAAAATGAGGTAATCCCAGCAAAAGTGGAACTTTATAGAAGATAAAAATACACTAAAAGCAACTGAGCCTCGCTGTCCAAGATTCCAGTCTGGTGTGCTTGTGTATTTCCTGTATCCCATTGTCTCTCGTCTCCAGTCCATCTAAAGAGACTCTGTTGGCCCGAAGACTTGCTCTACGGACACCCAAAGGGTTTGCGGTTTCTCTGAGGCTAGTAAAAAAAAAAAAAAAAGTATCCAATTACTGCTGGAAAACACCAAGCCAGCCATCATCCTCACAGTTACGGAAAGCAGCCAGCGAGGTCCCAAAGTGGTTAGAGTTGTTCTGGATGAGTTTAAGTCGCATCTGGAAGTGAGAGGAACAGCAGGGGCCCCTCTGTCCCTCCCTCCCCAACCCCAGGACACCGCGGGTGGCTTCCTCCAGGTCCCACCCCCACCCTCACAGCGAGATCGTGCAGCACCTGTGGAGAGATGCGACACATGTCAGTCATCCTGTCGCCATGGAATCACCGCGGACAGCTCGCAGGAATAGCAACGGGAGCCGTGGTGCTTAAACTGCGGGAGACAGAGGGAGCGGCGGCTGCGGCTCGTTCCGTTGAAATAAAGCAAGACAGTACAGATCACGGCGAGCGCGGCCTTGGTTTGCTAATTATTTTTCACATTTGACAATATACCCAAACCAACAACATTATAAACTCTGATTCAAACAATTCTTTTAGGAGGAAATGTATATCCCATGATGCACTGCCACTGATGCATTCAAATCAAAAACACTGGTACAATATAAAACTGCAGGATATAATAAAAAGGTTATTATAGTTGGAACTGAAACCATGTTTTTTTTTTTGCATTACTTTAAATAACCTAATTAAAACCATAAAATTGCCAGATTTTCATTTAAATGAATTTGAATAAAAAAAATTAAACATTAATGAGAAAACTAATAAAAACGACAAATATCTAAGTTATTTAAAATATCTATAATAAAAAACTATAATACTTTCTCAATAATACTAAAATAACAATAAACCAAACATATATATATATATACTGTATATATGTGTGTGTGTGTGTGTGTGTGTGTGTGTGTGTGTGTGTGTGTGTATATATATATATATATATATATATATATATATATATATATATATATATATATAATATGATATGATTTTAAATATATTATAATTATATATTTTAAATGTTTATTACAAAATATTCCAATATATGTAGTTTGAGAACCATTGGAATTTTTTTTATTATTAAATTTAGTTTAACTTGAATCACTACACTAAACAAAACTAAAAATGAATTTAAATAACTATATACACATTTTAAAAAAATACAAAAACTAACAAAAATGAATGAATACAATGAATCATCTTATAAACAACATTATGATTTTAAATAATTCTATTCATTTAAATGTTTATTGCAACATTCTAAAATATAAGTAGTTGGAAGGTCTATTCGCAATGCTTCATGGGAGTGGGCGGTGACTGGTGAGCATTTTTTGGAGCAAATTCTGTTTCCATGGTAACAGTGAGCTTTCTGATTGGTGGATCATTCTCTTGGAGAATTTGGCTAGTAAACATGAATTTGTATTTAAGCATACATAAGCAAATCACTTCAGAGCTCATGATAAACTTATTTTGAAAGTTTTATTTAAAATAGCATTTTACTTCTGAAACCGACTGACTGTTATATATCTGATAGATTGGACTGTCTTACCTTTTTTCAGTGATATGTTAAGGAGAGCCAGCAGAGGAGCGCTCCTACCCATGTCCTGTGAGGAGAAACAAGGGGAAAACATTAAAATCACATCACAGATGTTTGGAATGAAGAAAAACTAATGAGACAAACATTACAGTGAAGGACTAAGAATGAATAGTTCAGGAATTAATTTTGTGTACACACACACATACACACATAATAACATATTAATATACTATATTAATCACAATATCGTTTTTGTGATTTTTTTCTATTTTAACAAATGAATGGAAGATATTTTACTGTATACAATTGATATTTTACTGTATAATCTATAGGGCATGATCTAAATGCATCTTAACCAAATGTAGAACAGATGTAAAAAAAAAAGTATTTTGAAAACTAAATAGAGATGCTTCTAAATGACTCTAAAATATTCCCTATTCATATTCCCTATACAGTTACATTATGTGGAAAAGAGCAGCCAAAACACTCTCCAAACTCTCTTTTGTGCACCACAGAAACTTTATGGTTTGGAAAGAAACAAGCAATGGGATTGTTGGGGCGCTGCCCATGCTAAGTTAGCCAGGGATGAAGTTCCTTTAATAACTTAAAAATATATATATAAATATATATATATATATAATTTTTATTTATTTAATTTTTTTGGCTAGCTGGATGCGATGTAGGGCAGGCCTTTTATTGTTTTCCCTGTTTGTTATTTGAAGATTCTGTCACCGAAGCATTGTGGACAACGATACAATGCAGTTTAACTTGAGGCAATCATCACGGTCCACGCACAATGGCTTGTGTAGATTTTATAATTATCCAATGGACATTTCGCTTTTCAAGTAAAACATGAGTCTTTATAGAAGTATTATTATATGCACAATATTTAAAAAGATAAATAATATAGTGTCCCTTCTTCATTTGGACATATATTTAGTCATGTCGGAAAAATATGTTGTCAATACCATTAAAATTAAGATTAAAAAAGGTATATAAGTATTTAGGAAATTGCAGTTTTTGCATACTTATTATATTGGGCTTTATTGAACTTAAAATTGAATTTATATGCCATTTTTTTACTACAAGTCAATTTACTGAACAATTTCCACCGTCTTTAAACTAAGATCTTAAAGGATTTCATATCCCGTGGCTCCCTCCGGTGGACAACTTTAATATTATGGCCTTCATCTTTGAATCACATTAATATGAATATTTTTTTGAATGATTACACATTTAATAATTACTTTACTGATAATACACCCGCACTAAACTCAGATTCAGTGATTTGTGGTACATTATTTCATGCTTTAAAAGTTGAATTTTCGACTTCCGTTTTTTAGTTAAGAAGTAATGATACATTATTATGTAACTTTTTAAAATGGTTATTTAACAAATGCATTGAGTCCTGCTGCCTGCAATAACAGTGTGATATAGTTATTGCCCCCCCCACCCCCCTCACTAGAAACGAGGCTGAGTAAACAATGACAGAATGCTCTTTTTTGCACGAACTGCTCTTTTAAACTCCATCTTGTGAATCATCCCGACAGTGCAGACTTCATTACTCAAACGCCGGGATTGTGTCCATATCATTGTTAAATGCTTATATCGCGAGTCTCTCAACAACAGCCAACAGAACTGTAGGGGACACAGTGGGTGCCTCCCCACACAAGAGCGTGGAAATAGCTTGGCACCGGCACGCTCTTTTACATAAACTAGTCCCTCTAGAACCTGTTTTTATATGCTGTTATATGGTTTGAATTTCCATTGACAAATTAGAATGAAATTATTCTAAAATATTCTAAAGAGAGCACGGGACCCAGGCCAAGGGATATGAAAGAGCTTTTCACAGTTTTCGAGGGCCCAAAGCACTGAAGGAGTTTCACATCAGAGCCCTGGGGCTGTTTCCCCCCCTCCTCCCCCTCCTCCCCCTCTGCTGGCGCACAGCGGACAGGGATCGCCTTCATGAGCGCCGGGCCTGGATCTGGAGAGGGGAAGGGCTGGGAAAGCGGGCCAGCTGTGGGGCCCAGTCTGGATGGCTGACTGGTGTCTGGATGGCTGACTGCTCTGTCTGGCTCTTAGACATGTTCTCTTGGCCAGCGCAACACATGCACTAAAGCATACGCACTGGAAAAGCAACACCCTTCTGCTCCATAATGCCGTTCACAGGCAGGCTCTGGTCACTTACAAATGGAAGGGGAGAAACTTGTTGGTTTATGTTTCTGTGGGAGGGGTTGCTAAGAAGAAACATTAATGATCTTAAAGACACGTATGAGACCAACAACATATGAGGTGACGCAGAAAATTTACATCTTGGCTCTGAGCTTGAGTGATGACCTATCCGTAACGAGCCCACGGCTTTAAAAAAACGATGCATTTAAAGATCTTTAACGATGCATTTTAAATTAAAATGTAGTCGTTATTTACCCAACCTCATGCTATTTTATTTTCTCTTCTTTACTTTCTGTTAATCAAAAATCTTCCTCCACCAAAGCTCTGTTGAACTTTTTAAAAACATGACTAAATATGACATTTGAAAACCACGTTTTTTTCCTATACCACTATTAAAAATATACATTGTTTCAAATCAGTTTCACAGAGAAGCACAATGTTTTTAGTATATTCATGCCTTATAGTCACATATAGCAGAGTGCAGTGATAATAATATAATAATAAAGTATTATATAGAGAGCTTTGATGGGAATTTTCAGTAATGGAATACAGAAGGCTTTTATGTTGGAGCTAAGTGGTATTTTTTGTTTGCTGGAAAAGAGCTAATATCTCATGGCCATTTTCAATATTTAAAGGAGTATTTTAGCCAGAAATCTCAATTCTGTCATTATTTACTCTCCCTCAAGTCATTTAAAATAATGTCATTTTCTTTTCTTTATTTCTGTTAAACACAAAAATATTCCTTTGCATCAAAGCTCAAAGCTCTTTCATGCATGTGTTTGATTGTAAAACATTTTCACTATGAATTACAGCTGGTTATATCATTGTACAATATAGAGTTTAATGGGATTTTTTTTTTTAAATTATTGAATATAGTGTATGAGATTTTTTTGTGCTGTATAAAAAAAATCAACATCCATTTAAGATTTATGGAAAAGAGCAGCTTGAATATTCTGCCTAATATCTCCTTTTCAACTGCAATTTTTAATCTTTAAAGTATTTTGGCCCAAAATTCCTCCAAAATTCAAAAAGTTATTCAAACTCATGCTATTTTCTTTACTTTCTGTTAAACACAAAAATCTTCCGCTCCATAGAAGCGCTCTAAACTTTTTATTGGTTAAATAAAGGAAAACTGAATGGTGTGTAAATGATGACAGAACTGCTCCTTAATGTTTAGCATTGAGAGATGATGCTCAAATCAAAGCAATGCATCTCTGACGATACAGGCCTGTCCCTCAACAAAATGCAAAAGCGGAATTCAATACATGCCAAGACAAGATCCTACTTCTTTTTTTTTCTTTTTAGTTTCCACCCTGACATTCCTCACGGAAAAAAAGCAGTGTATCACACGGACACAAGACTATGCTAATTAATTCTGCTCAGCAAACAAACACTTCCATATAAAGTGTGCATCTGCTCATGCAATGTTCAAATTGATGTCCATCATGCAAACCAAGACATTAGCTTTAAAATTAACTACGATTGATTATAAACAGCCTATATTGCATGCAGAGCTCAAAAGAGTACTTTTGATAAATGAGGAAATGTTCCAAGGCATTGATGGTTATTTTAAGATATGCAACTTGCACAAAGTGTACACTGTTTACAAATGTGTTTTTCCAGAGCCACTGAGATATCTAGCTTTTCTGACAAACAGAAAACGTTCAAAGAAATGAAAGCTCATTTCTGTAATGGATCTGCAAGTTACACAGTGTTTGGAGTGTACACTGTTTGCTGATATTTTCCACATAGATATCAAGCCCTCTTTTCTCTTCACATCGCTGACGTCCCTTTCACACAAAATGCATCCCTATACCTGTGTTCTCAGCCTGTTTGTGGAGTGTTGTTTTGAGTCATTTTCCCAGGAGACCATTGCATCTTCTCCTTTGTTTTCTGTCTGTTCTGGCCTTTAGTGTTTATTCTCAGAGCCACAAAGCTGTCAGAATATCCGACAGCCCCGTCTGAGAAATTGCATCTGACAACCTTCTCCATTTATTAGGCAAAATAGTGAAAAAACACTCAAGAGTTGGAACTTTCTGATCGGACTGCATTCTGATAATGTGCTTTTTGCAGCTTGCGTCTCTTCTACATTTGGTTGAGATGCATTTATAGCATATCCCTGAAATTATTCCATATTCCATATATATATATATATAAAATAAAAATGTATAATTATTGTAATCAAAACTGCTGCAAAGTCCAACGTGCACAGGGAGAAAGCTACTGCATTTCAGAAAAATGCAATAAAAAATAAATAAAGCAAGGAACTCAATACCCGGTGCAAAAGATGGAAATAGAGATAAATGCAAAAACAGATTTGTGGTCTCTGGTGTGTTTTTTGTGAAGGGAATTCCATGCAACTGGCTATGTAACAGCATTTGGATGTTTTAAAATACAAGTCCTTGAGAAATTCCTGTTAAGAAAATAATTCTGACCGTCCTCTTGACTATTGTGAAAATCAAACACGTCCCCTCATGAATACGATGCCACACGTCTGATTATGACATATCTGATGGTGCACAATTATAAGACCGATGGGACCAATCATAAAGTGTGAAGTGACAGGAAAGAGATTTCTGAGGTAAAACAACACTGAATCTTGGCCACGCGCCTAACGCCTGCATTTAACCCTTGCGCAGCGCTGTTGTCAGGCCTCATGGGTTAATAACGCCACTGCGAGCTCTAACGTGCCTGCAGTCAAATTAATCGCAAACTTGGCTGTTCCAACCTCCTTAGACAACGTTTGTTTCCAAAAAATACCCATGTATTCGCTGTGGCATTCAACAAGAAATTCAAGGAACAGGAGCTCTGTGACCTACAATGCTCTTGAATGATATTTTATACCGCTGACAATACATCTGAACAGTCCTGTAAAGCTTCCAGTAAATTTGATAAGAAAGCCTGGGGTAAAAACACTTACATATTAAACACTGCAGACATATTTTCTTAACGCAGCACTGTTTTGAGAAGAAATCTGCGAGAATTATTGGAGCTTCTGATTCCAATTTATTTGTGCTTAGATTTAACACAAAGAGGATCTGTAGTTAAGATCTGAATGCACTTAAATCTCATTAAAATCTTAACTACGGATCCTCTTTGTGTTAAGAGTTAGATTAAACTTAAATGTAAGTACAAATAAGGTGGAATCAAAACATTTAGTTAGCGTAATGTTAAAGAGCCAAAATGTAGTCACTTGCATAATATCAGAAATATTATCACTAATGGTACTAATAATAAAAATAATAGCTGTGGTTTTTCCTACTAGTGTGTGTATTAAATATGTGCGTGTAACCCAATTAATACTATATGATAATTAATATATTTACATTCATATTTAATTGAGGTATTGTACTGCAAACTACAGAGCCAAATAAACTTTCTCTTCTGTCAATGAGTTAATTATTATTTTGCATCTTGTTTTCTGCCAGCTCAAGACTAAGTGTTTTTAAGTGTGCTAATTAAAGCTCACTTCTGGGTGACAGATTAGTTGTAAATGTGTCCCTGTGCCTGAGGTTAAGCTACCTTGGGTTGTTCATTATTCAACCATTAAGCCATCAAAGTAAACTCAACAGTCCATAAAAACACCAATTCATCATGCTCTCGCTGCAAGTCAATGAAGTTTACCTTCTTTGTTGTCACTCTGGCCCCGTGCTCGATCCCAGTATCCCAGGCACTTGTCATTACTGGAGTCCTCTATCAGAGTCTTGTTGCCTGGGACATACCAGGTGGCATGCTGCTCTGTCATGAGAGAGTCAAGGTCAATGGTATTCACAGATCCCTTGCCTGCGACCGGGCTAGAACTGGCCAGGGCGCACTCTCCATTCAGACCGGCCTGGCAGTCGGCCTTTTTGCTCGTCTTCCCTCCCATCGGCTGGTCCTCGGAGATGCTGAACTGCTGTCTTTGCAGCTGAATCTGAGCCTGCAAAATCTCCAGAGGATGAACCTCATCCTGGCCTGTGTTGCTCAATGGTGTCCGCACCTGTTCCATGCACGGATTGTCACTGTAGCCAGCCCTGTTTTCAGAATTACACTTCATGCCAGCTCTGCAAGGCCTCGGGTCCTCTGTGCTGTAGTTGGGGCTGGCTTCGTCTAAATAATCCATGCACGGCGAAACGCCATCAGACTTGCCCACGCTTTGAATTCCACTGTCCATCGAGGTGGTGAGGTCAGGCTTTCCAAAAGAAGGGGAGACCAGGGACCTCTCCGGGGTCTTACCTCGGCCCTCCATTCCAACATTTAAAGCAGAACCCTGTTGACTCGGACTGACGACGGGGTTACCACCGCACGGAGGAGAGAAGTTTCCAGGACTGATGTGCCCGCTGTCGCGTCTCTTCTTCCCCCTTCCCTTGCCGTTGCTTGTTGCCATTTTCCCCTCGCATCCAGACTCCATGTTGTCATTCGGGGAAAGGGTGCTTGCTTCCCTTTTCGCCATCTGGCCTGTACCACTTTGACCTGCCGTCATATTGTTGTTATTCCCAGAGCAAGGCGTTTGACTATTCTGAGAAGCGTTGCTCTGGAAATACTCTGCCCCTGGGCCGCTACTGCCACTGCTATTTATGTCCTGCTCAACCTGACCTGCTTTGCGTTTGGCCTCATTTTGACTTTTCTTATTAAAAGTCACATTGAGGTTCGGGGCCCCAAGGCTGGCGATCATATTCTGGCAGGCCGTGGAGAGAGCTGCCAGACAGCTTTGGCCAAACACACTGTCTTTTGTACTGGCTTTGTTCAAATTCCCCAAAGAGAGGGCCCCAAGCTTATTGACTGACAGGTGCTGGCTGGAGAGGTACTCGGGATGGGGGGGGTAGTTCCCTGGAGAGGAGCTAAATCCTGGAGGATTGCTCTGGGGGGCTCCCTGTTGACTCGGCCCTCCAGGAGGGAAGCTGTGCTGCCTCCTCATCGCCATTCCTCCGAATTCAGCCGGCCTCCTGTCTGTGGGTGCGCCTGACTGCATGTTGCTCTCATCGGGAGACTGCATCTGCAGAGGATTGCTGACATTATTTTCGAATGGATGATGCGCTCCCGGAGAATTCAAAGACTGCATGTCCATGCTTGTGACGCCTTGCCTAAAAATAATGTTGTGTCCATTCTCTGCCTGCTCCAAGGCATGCGCGTTTGTTTCTCTACAATGCTGCTGCGGCTCAGGAAACCATGAGTTTTCTTGAGGTAGGTGGGGGCTGTCAAAGTTTCCATGAAAATTATGCTTCTTCTCGAAATTGGACTGTGAAACACTACCCAGAGGGCCTCGGCAGACCATGCCGTTTGATGTGACGTCCCCGTGGAGACTTAACTGTTGCAGGTCGGGTTGTCTCATTCTCTGCTGCTGGCTCCTCGATGCCATTTGTTTGATCATCATCGCCGCGTTCTGTTGCCGCTGCTGTTGTTGTTGCTGTGGACCAGAGCTCAAGGGTACAGGGCCTGATGGAAACCCATCAGTCACATGAGATGTAAAGTCCCCCATAGGAGATGGGAAAGCCGAGGGGGAGAGGTGGTTTTCAAGATTGGGCCGATTATGTAAGTTGTTGCTTAGGGGGCTGCAGCTCTCTCCAGCAGAGCCGTTCGGGAGATCAAACCGTGGTCTTTTTGCCATATTCAAATAAGGAAGTGAGCTGAGGTGAGGGTGATGTGGGGGCTGAGGGGCTAGCTGGGGGACATCAAACACCGGTTCCCCGAAGGGATGCATGTTATGATTGTTCAGTCTATGTATGGGCCGGTCCAGGTGGCCGTGTTGAACGTGGACCATCGGACCACCACCTTGAACGTCCGTATTGTTTGCTACATAGTCCGGAGTGTGATAAAACCGCGGAAGGGCAGGAGAACTGGGGTTCTGCCTTGCAACAGGTCCCGGCCTTTGCTGCGGCATGAGGTGGTGTCTAGCGTTAACCCCCGGATCCATTTTCCCCCGGTTCCCGAATCGGTCTGAAAACACATTTTGCTGAGGTAGCTGCTGGTCGACTTTAGAGCCGCCCAACATGGGCCCTCGGGAACCACTTCGATTACAAGTGGAAAAATGACCCCCGACCACTTGGTTCCCCGTTTCACAATAGGGCAGTTTGTGCTCTGAAGAGTCCGCGGTGGAGAATCCTGTCATATCAAAATTCCCCGTCAGAGGATCACAGGGAAAACAGTGCTCTGATCCCCCCATCCTGCCTTGTGGGAAAAGCCTGTAATGTTCAAGTCTGTGGGTTTCAGGGGATGAGGATGGCAGGCCTTGGAAAGACGCGGCGCGGTTTGGTGACTGGTCTAGTGGAAGACATGGTGCTGGAACGGCGTGGTTACCGTTAGGATGGCCGTGCGGTTGAAACTCAGGCATAGTGGCCATTCTCTGTTGCTGCTGCTGCTGTGAAATGCATTCTCGCGACTGCACCTCTGCAAGCTGCTGACCGAATCCTCCTTCAAACATATGCGGGTGACCTGCGTTGTTGTTATTGAAGCCCATGTGTCTGTCCCCATGCAGGCAAGCGGGGACGTTGTCCTGGTACAGATGTGAATGCTGGTCGTGGTTAGGAGGTTGATGGTTGAACGGTCCTTGCATGTGGAGTTGATGTTGTGGCTGAACTCCCATAGCGAGCATATCCCCATGGCCATGAGTCTGGAATCCATACTGGTCTCTATTTGAGACAAAGTTGAGTCCCTGTATGGGGGATTCATTTAGTGGACCCATCATCGGCTCCACAGCTACAGACGGCCCTTTCATATGAAATCCAGCACTGTTATAATTAGAGTTCATTTTCAGTCCACTGGATTTAAATTCCTTTTGTTAGTTTGTCACTGCAAATAAAAAAAGACAATTAAATACATTTTTTTTTTGTACTTTCAGTTTTGTATTTATTTTATTTTTTGTCTCCAGGGCACATGCAAGCCGCCGATTTAAAAATACAAGTATTATATATTTTAAATAACATCATGATTAAAAAAAACCATTTACGTTTCACATGCATGTGATTACTGATAAATATTTAATTATGCGAAAGTAAGAGATCAGATGACAATTGGAAGTACCTCAATTCCAGCATTAGCGTAAAAACGCGAACTCCTCTTTGTATATCCTTAGAGCAACGACCCTGTAAAATGCACATCTTAAAAAACACTCCTCGTTTACATCTTTATTCGATGCGTAACGTCCCCAAGTCGTTCAACACAAATCCAGAGTAGTGCAAACCAGCGCGCGAAGCACATGTCCCATGTTCACATCACCAATGCAATTCTATCGATCCCGACTGATAATTATTCTATATTAAAAAAACACTTACATGAATTCAAAAAGAGTAGATAAATGCATTAATTCGACGGTCCTTTGAGGAGAACGTCGCGCGTGCGTGCGCTCGGTCCTGTGAGAAGACTCAATGCACCGCGGTGGGTGCGCGCGCTGTTAGGAACTGGAGAGCCCAGGATCCCTTTTGTTGTCACAGTATGAAATGTATTCAGCGCAAAATTTAACCAGTATTTTCTTTTATGCTGTCCATGAGATCCGCGCTGTTCCATCAAATACTTCTGGCTCCAGAAAGGTTTTCTCATTTATCCTTGACTCGGATGCGTCGAGCCGCGGGAATCGGCAACAAGTTTGACATTCCCTCATCTGTTCCAGCGCTGATTTCTCACCAATGCCCACACAGGCACACATGCGCAGGGGGCGGGGCCTAGTGGGTGAGGGCGGGGTCTAACGCTCAAGGGGCGGGGATTCACTTAAGGAAGTCTAAAAGAGATGTTTATAACCTATTTATATACAATAAAATGGATAACTACTAAAACAAGTAGAGCACTTCAATGTCTCAATCTTCAGTGATACTCTATTTTACAAGTAGAGCTAGATTACTTTACGATTTGGGTGCCTATAGGTATTCAATAGCTAATAAAGAATATCATTTAAGATTTAAATATTTTTTTTATAAATGGATAAAAAAATGTGTACATATAAAACATTAGATTAATTACATTGGAATTAATTTTCTCCCCACAATTTACAAATTATCAAAACTACATAAATTATCCAAGAAATATGCATCAGTGCTCGATGGTATTTAATTATTGTGTGAAATACCAGACCTCTCAATTACATACAGCTACATTGTTTTATACATTACATTCAAATTAAATATGAAACAAACATAAATCAGTGTAAATCTTAAATCATTTCCAAATCCTTCATATGTAAAACAGCTATATTCCTGTATACACAGATACTGTAGTAAATATGCAGCAGTTAATTAGTAAATTAGCAGATGCATAAAACAAGCTTCATTTTCAAGCTGTGATGAATGGCAGCCAGAGATAATGAATGTGTCTTCAGGGTTAATTTCCTGTAAATAACCAGTGATTGAGATGTATTTTTAGAACTCACTTCTGCAGCATGGGTCAAATTATTTATCTTTACAAAAAAAGCTTATGAATGTATAATGATTACGAAAATGTGGAAATAAAACCCTTATACTGCAAACTAGACTATGTCCTGCAAACCCACTATGGAATGATTCGACCTTAAGATCACTGAATGGTTTTATGGTTATATATATAAGTGGCCATTTATTGATAGCTATGACTGAAGAAATTAAACTAATAAAAGGATAATAAATGGAAAGCCATAAGACTTATTTTGTAGGTCCCTTTGGTCTTTATAAGAAATCGTTACCAGTTTCTTTTGCAAAGCGGAACAGTGCCATCTAGTGCTGTTGTCAGGAACAACACTGATGAAAACTAGGAGAAATTTACATCAAACATGTTTCTGTGGGCACAAATTACAGCTGCAGAAATAAAAATGAAGCGTTTAAGGTCCTAACACCTTTATTATTACTGCATTAGAATATTAAATCCTTAATATATATGTACCATATTGATTTAAATTATTTTCCTGATCTAAATACTTTAATTTTAAAATTACCTGATGCTTTCAGGATTTGTGTGACTTGTATCTAAAGGCAAGACATTAAAGCATGGAAAACCACAATAAAAATAAAAGACCAAGCATGACTCGAAATTTATTAGATATACTGTTAATTGTTAACTTTATAACCAATTCAAGAAAAAGAGCTGAAAGAAAAAAAAATTGAAAAAAAAAAAAAAGCACACCATTTTACATTCACTGATATTTCCCGATTTTCAAACAAACAATCAGAGAGAAAAAAACAAAACAGTAAAACAGCATTGTGTAATTCCCCAAGAAAAATAAAAGAAAAAACAGTAGATTCTCCAAGTGCGCAGCTATGCTTTGATTACAATATGATTCATTCATTATATCTAAAACCCTTGCCAGTCCCCGCTAGCCTAAAAGCCATGTACAAAAGTAAACCACCCGATCCGTGAGACTGGAGACAGTATGTCTGAAAAGACGTCAGTGCACTGATTCCTCAATTATGATCTAGAGAACATATGAAAAAATATCAAAACCTGACTTCCTCCAAGCTGGATCTATGAGAAGAGGAACACAGGTAAGTGAAAACGTCTTCTTGATTGCCATAAATGTGCCGCTGAGGCCGAACCTGACGGGTTGCATGATAGCGTGAACATTCGTGGACCTTGAAATGAGAGGGACGTTAAGAAACAAAACACGCAAACCTAGAAGAAACGTGCTGTATGCCACATTCAGGCTTGAAAACTATCACAAATGTGCAATTCTAACTAGACAATCAGTGCTACAGGATCGCAGTTTCATCGCAGACATCAGGCACTAACTCTGGCCATCAGCTGTCCATGAAAGCCTGACTATTAAAACTAATGCACTGACTACAATATATGATGAAAATCCCAATCTGTCTGTCGCTCTGGACAGAGAACCGTACACGTTAAAAACCTGTTACTAATAAAGGAGGAGATAAAACAGCCCTGCACTGCGCAGGTCAAGCGCAGACAGCAGAGACACTTTTTGTTAGGCTGGATGATCTGAGCTGGTGCAGGACGGCCAGAGACGAGGAAGACAGGAAGTAGAATTATTCTACCTGCACATCCCAATACTCTGACCTGGTACGTTATACAGATATCAAGCTCTTTACAATGCATTTACAAAGTTCTCCTCTTTGTCCTAAGCGTCTGTTAAAGCATCTACGCACACATTCATGTGCAGAGCTCCGGGTTCCCACACGTTCTGATCAATCATTTTGCAGAGACTGCAAAATACACTATATAAATATATGAATTTATACCTTATGATTTAATTAAAGAAATCTTTTGGGTACAGCATGTTGATCGTAGGAATTTTAGGTTTGTCAGGCAAAAAATGCCGTTACGTTAATGCATTCAAAAATGCAAGTCAAGTACACACTAAAACCATGAGACTTGTGCACTAGAATCTCTTCCTGACTGTGCCTGTGTGACACCGAATTTAAATCTGTTGTCATGACAACCGCAGCAACATTTGCATAATATGCGCAAGGATACCAGACAGGAGTCACTGCTGTTTGCACGTCAGTAAACAGATCCATCCACCTGGAAAAGTAGTTACACCTCAGAAATGACATTTTTTTATTATTTAATTTTAGATTAAATAATAGCAAGATCAAGAATCATCACACTTCAGCTTTTAAATGTCAACACGGTTCACGTGCATTGCAACTGCATTACTGAAATAGCGATTAGAGACTATTTATTTTAAATTTTAATTATAATTATTTAGGGGAATTATTTTCTGTTAGTAAACTTGTAATGAACAGACTTTTGCAGGCCTGGAAATCACAATTTTTCCCTGACATCTCCAGGATTTTCCAAGACTGTGGGAACCCTGAGGGCGTTGCAGGTAGATTAGCGATATAAAAGCACTTTGACTGTCCTAAAGCAAGTAAGAAAAAGCAGCAGCGGCAGCGCCGGTGATTTGCTCCAGTAACTAGTTTGGATTTTGGTGAGGAGAACCTGAAGAGTCCTGAGGGGTTACATCACGCAAAGTGTCTTGAGAACATGAAGACCCTCTCAAAAACAGCCGATTAGATGCCTGAGCTCATGCAAAAGCCACCCGTGGAAAAGGTTTTGCGAGGTGGACGTGTGTTTTTGCACAAATGTGCATGCCGTGCAGTAGCATCACACATTTTACCTAGAAAAACTAGACATGGTAGGCAGGACTACGCTGATGCGAAATAAAAATCTACTAATTAAAAACATGATTAGGAATTTAAAAGAATCAAAAGAAGTGATTCTGGGCGGGGGGGAGAGACTAAACACAAACAAGAAAAATAAAGATCTGAACCATTACAAACAGATAAAACCAAACTAAAACACAAAGAATTGGTCCAATGCCTGCCAAAATGAAATCGAACAACACAACCAATACAGTAAAACTCAAGATATTTTTAACAAAGTGGGAAGTTCACTGGATCAACCTGCCTGAATCTAAAAACAGGTTGAGCGTGAAAGTGTGTCCACCTTGTCGGCAGGTGTGTGAGAACAGTACTACTGATCACGGGGTCATTCTGCGGTCTGGTGGAGGAGGACGGCGCCACCACTGGCCGGTTTGGTTGGATGCGGTGATGTCTTTCGTCAAGTGTCGTCGTGGTTGGATTCTTGAAGTTCAGCCTTATTGTTCGTGAGCAGCACTGGTGCCTCGAACCTGACCAGTATTACGAAGCTACGAGAACGGGAGAAGAAAACAGTGACTGTTAATAACACAGAATAAATACAATACAATACAATACAATACTTCAATGCATGTTTGAAGCCAGACGATTCATTCCAGCCTTCGGTCCTAACCAGGGATGAAATGATGAAGTGGTCTATCATGTGACGATCTCTATAATGCTAATTTAAGTTTTTGTGCATTTAGTTGGTTGCTTGGTTTTAAATGGTTACATTGATTCATAGAAGTTTCTTCTGCTCATTTGCATTTATTTGATCAAAAATACAGGAAGAAATGTAATGCTGTAAAATATTATCATGACGTAAAAAAAATATATATATATTTTAATATACATTTAAATCTAATTTGTTCCTGTGATGCGCAGCTGTATTTTCAGCATCATTCCTCCAGTCTTCAGTGTCACATGATCCTTCAGAAATCAGAATAATATACTGATTTATTATCAGTGCTGGAAACTGTTGTGCTGTTTAATATTTTTTTGGAACCTGTTATAATTTTTTTTCAGGATTCTTCGATGAATAAATAGCTAAAAGGAAAAGCATTTATTTAAAATGGAAAATATACAGCTCTCAAAATATACAGTACCGTTCAATAGTTTGGAGTCAGTAAATGTATTCTATCTTTCTTTATTCTTTTAAAGTAATTAAAACTTTTATTCAGCAAGGATGTGTTAAATTGTTAAGAAGTTTATGCAAATATTTATATTGTTTGAAAATAATTACAAATAAAAAAAATGCTTTTTTTTTTACTTTTTATTCATCAAAGAATCCTGAAAAAAGTACTTTAGCCAACAATGATAATTCTACTAATAAATCTGCATATTAGAATGATTTCTTAAGGATGTGACACTTTATACTGGAGTAATGGCTGATGGAAATTCAGACTTGAAATCACAGAAATAAATTATATTTTAAAAGATATTAAAATAGAAACCATTATTTTTTTAGCAAGTTTTTTTTTTTTTTTTTGCTGTATTTTTGATCAAATAAATACAGCCTTCATGAGCAGAATAGACTTCTTTAAAAAGTCTTACTGATCCCAAACTTTTAGTAGTGTGTGTGGAGAAATAAAATAAATATATATATATTTTTTTCAATCTAAGTACTGTTTATTGTTTGATCATAATTACTAGTGTAGTTAAGTTACATTAGCAAATTAAACATTATTGTAAAGCGTTACCAAATTATTGCCTTTGCAACAATCTGAAATAAAATAAGTACTAAATTAGTGTACTAAGTACTATTTAAAGTACTAGTATTTAAAATAAGTATTAATAAAACTAAGACTGAAATAAAAAATAAGTAAATCAAATTACTAAAACTGACAAAAAAAAAGTCAAGTCTAATTAAAAAATAAATAAATAATATATAAATAAAACTAAAATAACTAAGGCTTTAACTAAGGGTATTACATTTTTTGGTTCATTTGTAGGTGGTTTCTTACAGACTCGAGTCAAAAGAGAGCAAACTCGCATCTCTAGATAGTTTGTTGGATTTTCTTTCAATTGTATTAACATCTACAATATGAAAATTGTAAGCCTGATCACTTAGAAACAAGATGCATGATTCAAGGAATTATTCACTGATTATTCAGATTCATTCATCTGTAGCACAAACAATGTGTGCTGATTTACATACAAAACTTTAATATGTAGGATAAAGGTTTGTTTGAATCAATAACACCAAGTGCGACTAACAGAAATAGTGTCTTTAATTAGTTGTGATCTGCCATGATTGTCACATCACTGCAGCATCAAGTTTTCATCGTGCCTGGTTAGGACGCCGTGTGAATTCAATCAAGACACTGCAGGCGTTTTTTTTTTTTAAACACTTACACGTGTACAAATGCACACACAAATCAAAGAGAGCAGAAACACGCTCACATGCGCCGAGTACAAACACACTCTGGAAAAATCAACAAACACAAAAAACTGTGATTAGAAACCAAGAATACAGTGCAGAGAAGCAGAAATGGGGCGATGAAGAGAGATGAGAAAAAAAAAAAAAAAAAAGATTGGGCAGAGATGCTTGGAAAGAGCGGCCGAGGAGAACTTCATCTCTTCCAGATCGTTTTCAGGCAGAGCCAAACGCAGAGGGAGGGAGAAAAACACAAATATGAAGCGGCTGTGTGCCGTTCTGACTCTCAAAAGACACTGAATTTCTCTCTCCAGAAGGAAGTCTATAAAATGAACTTCATAAGTGCCTTACAGAGATGCTGCAAAATCAACATAAGATTTGAGAAACTCATCAGAAACCACATGACCAATGTGAAAATAAAGGTATATTTCTCTCAGAAATTCAAGTTTTGTCATCCTTCCAAATCTGCACGAGTTTCTTTCTTCTGTGTAAAACTAAAGAGAGGTTCAGAAAGTACAAGATGCTTGTTTGAAAGTATATCATGGCTGTCAAGCTCTGAAAAATCTCAATAATAGTAGTCCAACAGTAGTACAACTTGTGCACTACATTACAAGTCATATAAAATCAAATGATACCTTTTATGTGATGAAAAACTTATTGTCTGAAACATTTCCTTCAACAGTGGCAGTCAAATCTCCTTTGCACATCTATGTTTGAATATGCAAATATACATTTAAATAAACAATATATATATATATATTTTTTTTTTCAGTCACACAAAGCTATTTTATGGTTTTAAAAGACTTAAAATACAGCACATAAATCATATAAACTATTTTTATGATGCTTTTTCACAGCTTGATAGCCTGTGGCCACTGTATGAAAAACAAGTGTGGAGATACTTTAAAAACATCTCCATGGAAGAAATTCAGTCATAAGGGTTTGGAACGACATGATGGCATTTTATGTGTGTATGCACTAACCCTTCAGGACAAGAACAGTGGAAAAGAAAACGATGGCTCCTGTAAACATCACAACCTGCCTCCATTTAGATAGATAGAAGATCACCAACTCGACAGAAGAACACTGCTTTTGGAAGCTACAGGCATTGGCCACCACACTTGCTTTAAAAATCAATAATCTTTTACCTTTCAACTGGAGTCTAAAACCATTAGAACTTGCAGATGAGGCTTTTTCAAGGAGCTGCGAACACCTGCATTCAATTTGCGCCGTTGAGGCACTATTTTCCTCTGGCCTGAACGAACGCTATTGGGCGGTTCAGCCAAGAGTTTGTCTGAAATGACTAACACTTTAATTCGGGTTCCATTTCTCCACACGTCAGCTGAGAGGAGAACACCAGAAGAAAAGTTAGTTAGCTGAAGAGATGGGTTAGTGGGTGGCGGCGGATGAAAAGAACGAGAGAAAGAATGCACGACGGAGCGGCCGACTCTCCTCCGCTGTAACTTACAGAGTCTCTCCACCTGCCTTGTGTTACTAAAAAGAATTCGGCTACTCTTCGGCTGCTGTCGTGCCTCGTACGGATCCCTTTTGACGCATCTAGAAACAAAACATGCCATTAGGTGCTATCTTACCGCTTGCTGACCACCAGCTGGAAGGAAAATGTTATGAAACAAAATAGCCAACAACAGAACATGAAAAGCATATTTGAACGAATCTCAAAAAACAGAAACAAAAAATTTGTGTGTATGTGCTTTGAAATGAGGATACAAAGTAGTTGTATTTTTTATTTTTATCAAATGTAAATTCTAGGGGTGTAACGGTTCACAAAATTCACGGTTCGGTTCGATACGATACACTGATGTCACGGTTCGGTTCGGTTCGGTACGTTTTAGATACAGCAAAATGCAAAAACATCTCAACTTTTCAGAATGCCGCAAGCGCACCGCGGGTCATGTGACAAGAACTAACCAATCAGCTTCATCCTTTCCCATAACAACGTTGAAAACTCAGCCAAGATGAAGGAACAGCTGATTATAGTTGTATATGGATTGCAATTTTGAAATAAATTTAGTAGCAGAGCTACTGCAAGCGATTTTTAGAGCTGCAAATCCATTTACCCTTTGCTGAAATTTCCGCGTCTCATGGAGAGAGCACGTCATTGTTGCTTAGCAAAGACAGACGCCTCATGAGCGCTTCTGCCCGAGCGCTTTGGAAAGGAGGAGAAAGACGTGCTTAGCGTTTTCCACGCGTTTTTAGGAGCGATATGTGAACGGACCCTAAGGCGCTCGCTCACTCAGCACGCGCTGAAGGCTCATTGCAAAATGTCTAATGCATTTAACAGACCAGAAATATAAGATCCTAAAATAACCAACAGGTCTGGTGTTTGGGTGCACTTTGGATTCCCTGTAAGCTATAATACTGGTGTCTAAATGCTGCAGGCATAGTTTGTTGCGTGCATGTTTCTCCTTTTTTTCGTCTTTTCCCAGATACTGACACAATAAGGTGATGTCGGCGTAAATGAGTTGACATGTTTCAAGTATTCACGCTGGTGTTTATTTTATTTTTTATTTTTTTGAAGCAATGAAGCAACCGCGCGAAGCCCTCACTATATAGGATTTTAGAAAGAATGCAGAGCACTAGTGTAGTGTGCAAACTTACCACAGTGTGGATTTCAGAAAGTGTGCAAAGACTTCACGTGCACACTTACCATAACATGGATTTACAAATAATGTTCTAAGGAGGGGCTCTCATGTAACTCTGATCGAGCAGCTCATAGATGGAATCATGCATCTCAAACAATATGTTTGAGAGTCATCTTCTTTTTCTAGTCTGTTAAACGCATTGGCCATTTTGCAACGAGCCTTCAGCGCGTAGGCTGAGTGAGCAAGCGCCTGACTGAGTCATAACATAACATAAACATATAAGTTTGTTTTTTTTTCTTCTTCCGGAGTGTCAGGGGCGTTGCCTGTTACGTCGTTTGGGTTATTGGGCTACCTTGTTGAACGCATATCATTATATTTCTCTTTTTTTTTTTCAAATATAATTAATTAGTCCAACGAACCGTTCGGTATGCATAATGCGTACCGCGTACCGAACCGAAAGCGTCGTACCGAACGGTTCAATACGAATACGCGTATCGTTACACCCCTAGTAAATTCATGTCCAAGTCTGGTTAAAGCTGCTGTAGGTAACTTTTGTAAAAAATATATTTTTTTACATATTTGTTAAACCTGTCATTATGTCCTGACAGTAGAATATGAGACAGATAATCTGTGAAAAAATCAAGCTCCTCTGGCTCCTCCCAGTGGTCCTATTGCCATTTGCAGAAACTCCATCGCTCCCGGTAAGAAACAACCAATCAGAGCATTCGTAACTTTGTTTGTGTTCAAAATGTAGAAAAATGTATATAATAAGCGAGTACACCATGAATCCATTTTCCAAACCGTGTTTTTGGCTTGTCCTGAATCACTAGGGTGCACCTATAATAAGTGTTTATATTCGGACTATTTTAGATTGCTTCGGGGGTACCGCGGCGGAGTAACCCAGTACCTTTGTGATTCTTCATAGACATAAACAGAGAGAAGTAGTTCCGGCTACGATGTTCTTCCGCAAGACGCAAGCAGTTCTGTTTATTAACCGCTAGAGCGTCAAAAGTTACCTACTGCAGCTTTAAATAAACATTACTTATCAGAAAAAGAAGAAAAAACTACTGTATTTTATATTTTTACATTTACCATTGAATTATTACCTTAAATTATTGGTATGCCTGCACTATGTTTCTACTTGCTGTACTGGAAGCTCCTGACACAAAGACGAATTCCAGTTAAACACTGCAATAAAGCTCTTTCTCTAATCAATGTAATCAATATTCTATTTATTAAAGCCAAGTAGTAATCTAATCAAGTGTTTTTAAGCATTTTACATTTATTTCTAAATATCTCAAGGCAGTAATGATTTACACAATAAATTTTATTTGTGAAATTATGTTAAGCTATTCTTTTTAATACTACAGTTTTAACTATTTTATTATAGGTCTAGCTCAATTGGTAGAGCAAGGTTGGCGGTTCGATTCCACGGGAACACATGATAGGTAAAAATGTATAGCCTGAATGCACTGTAAGTTGCTTTGAAAAAAGCGTCTGCTAAATGCGTAAATTTACATTTACATTTTATTTAACTATTTTCGAATTTTTCAGATCATCAGTCATCAAAGCTTGATAAATACTGGTCACAGACACAGAGATTTACTTTAAATTTCACCAAGCTGATTACTCACTAGAAACTCCCACAGAACATGTTTTCAGGTCCAATCTTATTTTGAAATAACAAAGTGGTTATATCCAAGTGTGTGTTTTGTTTACTTTTTTAAATTAGACTTCTCTTGAACTCCATCATATTGTTCATTTACAAACATGCATGAAAACAAGGGATTAATTGCATGAACCAAATCACAGCCAAACATAACCAGTCATTTCATGATGGAGGCATTGTCATTTCCTCCCATTCATTCTCAATTACCCCCCACCAAACTCACGGCACGCTTTAGTTGGTCTGTTAAAACTCAATGGGCTCAGGGGAGGCGAGAGAGACCTGCTTTACCTGCTGGTGTAGCTGTTGGACAATGTTTCTACAGAAGAATGAGTGTTTTATACATATTTAATGCTATATTTTGTAATACTGGAGTGGTTTTAGTTTTGTACTACAGATTTTTACTCATTCTTTTCTATGAATTCTTTTCTCATCCAATATTTTGAGGATCCCAGCTTTTGAGAAAGACATTTTCATAATGAAACATCTTTAAATTTTCAAAATGATTTCAATATTGCAATGCAAAAAAGAAAGAAAGAAAAGGAAATATATAAAAAACTTTTATATATAAAGTAATAATCTAATTAATTATAATTTAATTACATTTATTAAAATACACTTACAAATCACTACGATAAAATTACAATTAACTAACTTTAAAACCTTCATATGGACAATTGTGCCTTACTGAAAAATGTTACGATTATTTCTTCACACTACAAGCGATTGATATTAATGAACAACAGACTCTCTTTTCTTTATTTCAGGGAGAAATATGATGTATTCATGACTCTTTTCACCCAATCAAACCCTTACTCTCAGCAAGGAGGCACTGAATGGGTTAACGTTGACATAATCCTCACTGGAAACATATTCACCATCATTTCCATAAAAGAGGTTTTGAAAAAATATACCCTGGAAGATTTCTGTAAAGCACGGCAAAGCCAAAGTAAACTTAATTCGTCAAATATTGGTCCAAATACATACTTTCTGCTTGGCAACTGGATAGTACCAGTGTAAAAGATGTTTGTTTAATATAAAGTTTTACTACATATACTGTTTGCTTTATCAATGCCAGCCTTTACAACTGAAAGCAATTACCAGATGAATAGGAGAAAGATATAACTCGTAACGTGACTGATGAGTTGACGGTTAAGGAATCACTTTATTGGTCTTGGCTAACCATCGCTTAAGAATAAAACTAATAAGCGACTACGCCTTCGGGATTTGGATGAGAATATACTGATCGATATTTCCCAGGCAGTGAGAAGTTTGTGGTTTTCTTTGGCTGCATGCTGAAAGCGATCACAGACCGTGTCAGAGTTTGGAGAGACTGCGTGCCGTTGGATCGTCATATTTACTGGTTAGAGGAAAGAATCTGGGCCAAATACTATACCCTTGAGCTGGGACGCATTCAACGAAAACACACAACTGAAAATAGAGAATATGAGCATGCTTGCCAATGGTGACCAGCTGGAAAAAACCCAATATAGCTCAAATCTATAACCCCTTCAATAACGTCCAGAAGCCAAATTAAATTCAGTGACTACTGACGTCTACAGTCAAATAATGACCCCTGGTGCTAATATCACAGGTACTAACATTTTATTCCAAATATAAACGCCCACATTATGCTGTAAAATGTGTTCAGATGTGCACTGTAGGCTGATGATGTACAGACGGTTTCTCAATAGCTCACTGATTTTCTATTTCAACTGTAGTCTAAATTTAATGAAAAGAGACTATATAAAACTAAAGCTTTCTTTATGATTTAACACAATTTTCTATTTCCTTGTGCTTAGTTGAAAACAACAGTAATTGCATTCAACTAATTCTCATTTTCAAATGGAAATGAATCATTCACACTATTTTAGTCTGAATCATTTGGACAACTCACTAGCTATCTTTATACAAGATGACTTAATCCAGGATTATTAACATTATCTAGAGTATATATATATATATATATATATATAGATATAGATACATAGATATATATTTTTCAGCTAGTTGCCACAGCAATTTATCATTTTCTTTTAGTTTTTACCTTGAAGTACTAAAATACCTAAATATTAAATAACTGATTAAAAAAAAAATAATAATTCAAATAATTTCTCAAATAAAAAAACAACTATATTGACATTAAATAAAGACTAACACAAAATTACTGAAATCTTAACAAAAATTTAAAGTTTAAACAGAAATTTTAAAAATTGAATTCAAAATATTATTAAAAATTATAATGGTATATCAATGATCCTAAAACATCACTGTTTGGAACTAAAATCTAATCAATAATTGAATTAAAATTAGTCTGAATAATTTTGGCAACTTACTGAATCAGTTGGAATGACAATGACAAATAAAATTCACTCCCTGAACCTAATGCAATTATTTATAGTAAGTAATTATTTTCAAAATTAGCTGTAATTTTTTACACTTAATTCAGCCCGATTATTTAAAAAAATGATAGCAATTATACTAAAGGCAGTGAAATGACACCTTCGACCTTTAAAAACCATTCATGAATGGATAAAAAAAAACATGGAAAGAACAGCGTTTCATGATCTGTACTGCTGGGAATAAGGAGGTCTGCCAAGGAAGGGTGGGAACAAATGCAATTGAGAAAAATACACATGCTTTGGACCATAATCCTGTGCAAATGTTCTTCTCACCTCCTCCAGCTGTCGCTGCGTCTCCTCCTCCATCCGGCGGATGTCCTCCATGGAGAGCTCCACCCAGCTGTCAATCCAACAGAAGAGCTGACGGTGGAAGTTGGTGAAGATCCTCTTCTCTTGCTACAAACGTAAAATAAATATCTCAAAACTAATTCAAAACACACCTTGAGATTTTAAATATGACATGATATAATATGTTGTTTGGACCACTTTAAGGAACCGTTTTTTTTTTGTTTTTTTTTATGTCAGCATCACATGGGTGTGAACAAGAGCACTTTGGACTAGAGATGCACCGATTGACCGGCCAGCTGATTTCCCGCACGATCGCCCAGACCGGTCTTTCTGATTCCAAGCCGGCCCATTTTGAAATCACAGCCACGCTCACATACGCATGTAAACAAAAATGTCATCGGTGTGTGATTTCTTCACTGTGAGCGAAGACACAAAATGTGCAATTTGTAATATGTGTGGGGCCAAAATAAACAGCAGGGAAACCACCAGAGGGCTTGGTTTATGCTTGCACTAGACAAGCAGATTTTTGAAAGTGGCAAGTGGCCACCAAAAACTGATTCAGAATTTACACAAAGCACACACAAAGTAACTCATAGACAATTATACACGCATACTGTGGTAGAAAAACAATGATATTTATAATATATGATATAGGTAAGCAATGGAGGTGTAACAATATTCAAACCAAAGCAAAAAACCGTGATACACCACCCACAGAACATACCCAGCCATGATGGCTTTGAAGGAGGGTAATAGGGCTGCAAGATTAATAGCACGCGATTGTCATGGGCATTTAGTCAGTAAAGCCGGTTCTATGTTTAGCAGTAAATCTCCATCACCTGCTTTCAGATGGAGCAGCATTTACTACATAGAGCCGTAGTTCTCTGACAGGCCATGCAAAATCGCGTTCATAATCGCAGACGATATCATTGTAGGATTATGAAATCATTTGCAATATTAACAGCTGTTCGCGTATCTTATCAGTGAACTACGGCTCTGTGTAGTAAATGTTATGTTTCAGTGTGTTTTTATGGAATACGTCCACAGAGTTATATCTTCATGACTAGCACAGTCAAGTTCACTTGTGCATATTATATATATATATTAGTGTATATACTATTTATCTCATTTAAGATGTATTTGGTTTAGTTATGCTGGAGTAAAGTGCTTCATCATAGGCCTACTACAGCACGCAGTGTGAGCAGCACAAACAACAATGCAGAATATTAATAACAATGACTGGGACTGTCATATACATAACATTATAATGAGAACACTATTAGATTTAAACGCTGTGTATTTGTAGAGTATAGTTGCCATGTTTCGCTGTAGGATAGCAGGCATCAAGAGTAATTCTACACATTCCCACAGGTTTAGTGATTATAAAGCAGGCAATTCCCACAAATGTATGCACTGTAGCATGCAGGTTGAATCCAGATTAGTCATTTTAAAACTTTCTGTGCGACTGGGATTGAGTGGTACAGCATCATCTCTCACTCTCTCAGAATGCACATATGGCCTCACATCCATAATATCCACGTTGAGTTTGCTCTGCAAACAAGTCGATTTTAACCCATAAGGCACTCGCACACTCTGAGAGATGGTCTTCAATGCACTTCTAATGGGATGGTTATCAATTTATAAGACTTTTTGTTTTGTGAATCATGTAATTTTACTTTAATATGACATCATACACATTGCGCTACCCCACTCATATGGCATTAATTTTATTTGTGTAAGTCTTACAAAGTCCTAAAAAGCCTTAAATTTAAAATAATTAATGCAGATACCCTGTGAAGACTGAAATAAAATTCCTTCTTTGATATTTGCTGATATTTGTTTTGAAAATGATTTCTATTGATGTTTCAACTCCTATCCAGTTTACTGTACGAGATTTTATATTCTGGCTAGTTCAAATTCATCTCTGGCTACCAGGTATTTTGAAACTCTGCAAGCACTGAAAATAATTCCAATCAAAGTTACAGTAGAACTGTTGTGTGTGTCAGAGAAACGCAGCTGTGTTTTGTTACTGAAATTAATGCACTTTTTTTTTTATTGATTCAGTGACCCATTCATATCAACAGTGAGTCACCTGCCTTTTTCTGAATGAATCAGCCATTTGAAAGAATCGGTTGAATGACTGAAAAACTACTATTAATACAGTTGTTTTCTGCGATCTATTGGTGGTTTGGTTTCATATTTAAAAGTATCATTGCATTTTCCCCAACATTTCTTATTTGTATGTTCAAACAAATATTTAAAACAATCTTATAACATTATTTATGCATTTGCAATTTTGTGGTGTAAATGCATTAATGGCACCTTTCAGATTTCAGCATTTAAACAGTCTGTGTAAATACATCTAAAGCCACTTCAGATGCTGCTTCTGTGTTTCCTCTGCAGTAGAAAGATGGGGTTTGTTAACACTGATTTCATTTGAATGTTAACAACTCTACAGTGTCTTTTATTCTAACTGAATTATTTGATACAATGTAAGAATATTATATAAAAGATGACAAATACAATTAATAAAGCTAGGAAAAAAATTACATCTGTTTTGTTATATACAGCAACTAATTTCCAGTTAATTATTTCTACCTCTTTCCAGTCACAGAGCACTTTATTTTACGAGTTAAAAGAGGAAGAAATCCTGTAAAAGTGCAGTTTGAGGGAAATTTATATGTTTATTAATTTCTTTTATTATGAAAATAAAATTTTGCATTAAAAAAAAAAGATTTTGCTGTCAAATACAGTTCTTAGAAGGAAAATCAAAATATGCAGAGAAAATTGCAATTGGTGCATCTCTTTTTTGGTCTACTAAATATCTCTTTTTGTGCCCTATATGTGTTTAGAAAACATGAGAGTGAATAAATGATAAAGTGCTAGCTTGAATGAGCATTGTTTATTACCTTGTGGATGAAGTTCTCTATTTTAGTTTGAAGGCCCCACCACTTGAACTTGACGGTGACTAGTTTGTATGCACACATACGAGGGGTGTCCGTCTTAGCCAAGAGCTCTTTCTGTTCGAGGAGAAACCACACATTGTCTTTATACAGAACTGAATTAATAGAGAGTAAAAATCTCTGATAAACTAATTAAATAGAGCCACTCACCTTCCAGTCTGGCCCTAAAGGTCCCCGGCCAGTTTTCTCTGAGTGAAAGATTGCTGGGTCCTCTGCCAGTTTATAGTCCTGAGAGAACGACAATTTGAGTCACTTTTATTTCCTTTATGGTAAATATTTCTCCACACTGCCTTGATTTAGTCAGCATAGATGTAATTTCAGAATATAAACTATGAATAAAATATATATATATTTTTTTTTTTTATTACCAAATACCAGGAACAAAAAAGCAAAAACAGTCCATTTTGATTTAATTTTATCACTGTTGTCAACTACTTTTAATGGAAAGTAGCTAAAACCTCCTTAAACAGTGGCTTAAATGATGCTAGATGAGGGCACGCATTAATTAACATATTCATGACATCACCATACCGTAGTTGCATTCTTTTTTTTTATTTTAACCCTTTATATATGACAAAATCACCATACACTATTCAGCTTTGCCATCACAGGAATAAATTACTTTTTAAAATATATTCAAATAGAAACTGTTATTTATAGTTCAGTGAGCAGGTCAGCGGGAGAAGAGGAGAAATTAACAACACACTCCTGCTAGTCAGCACACAACAACGCTGGACTCCAGTCAAACGGACGCAGCTGTATTTATGCATTTGGCACCGTGCCAGAATAAGGTCACATGGAAATGCATTTGGATTTATTCAAAGCAGCTGATGTTTGGCGCAGTGTAGTACACGAAACCGGCAGCTAGTTTGTTTGATCTTGAAGCTTGAGATTTTAGCAGTGATGTCTACAACTTCAAACAGACCAGATTGTTCAGTAAATTTTAGAGCAGGATCAGGTCTCCCCGTAGTAGATAAGAGAAAAGAAGAAGCATTCTTGATAAACTACTGAACCTTGAGTAATGCAGGTTAGAAGGGCAATGGTCCACACACTCTAAAGACACGTCACCCTAATCCAGTTTTACGTAACACACCGGCTAAAAGCTGAATCACAAGTCACACACTAGCCAGCCTAAACAGTATGCAGGATAAGGATTAGCATGACTCAAATCACTGCACACTGGAAACAGTGTGCTAAACTTGCTGTTTCTAGTGTATTTTTAATGTGGTTAACATTGCTTCTAAATGCCGAAAAATTTGTGACATTGTGATTTTTTTGTAAGAACCTAATCAATACTGTAATTATTTGGATCTGCTAATGCTTACAAGCAAACGAACAGTACACAACAAAGGGTTTGTTTTATCAGGACAGTTTTATGACATGATAATATGTCTAAATAGTTAAAGCATTTCTGTTCAAAAGTTTGGGGTCAGCAAAATGAGAGTAAAATGTAATTTATTCCTGTGATGCAAACCTGTATTTTCAGCATCATTACTCCAGTCTTCAGTGTCACATGATCTTCAGAAATCATTCTAATATGCTGCTCATAAACATTTATGATATTTTCAGTGTTGGAAACATTTGTGCTGCTTCATATTTTTTCAGAACTGTGATACATGAATTTTTTTTGCCATTATTTGACAAAAAGCTCAAAAGGACAGTGTTTATTTGAAATAGAAATCAACTGTATCGTAAATGTCTTCACTGCCACTTCATTTGACAATGTATACTTAGTCTCTTTCAAAAACAACAAACATCATACTGACCTCAAACTTTCTGTGCAGAGAATATTACATAAAACACAATATTAAACTAAGTGGATAAATCTGATTTTGCAAGATTAAGATTATCTGCATCAGCCGATAAGTGTTTATTCATGAGTGATTAACAGAAGCACTGAGGTTGAACATTAAATAAATAATTCCAATGGACTCGTTTAGTCATTCTGCCAATTATTTTATCCAAAAGGGCCTTACAAATGAGGAACATCACATGCAACTAGCCTACACCATAACCTCGAATGCAAAAACTTCTTAAAATGTTTGCTGCTGAGGGCAGAGCTATGCAAATTAGTTGCAACTGGTTGGGTAAAATAGCTCATTTTTGTAGTGCAAGCTGACCACAGGATGACCAGCAGGGATGGACTGTAGGCTATATATTCAAAGAGGGTATTGCTACTAAAAGGCACAAAGAATAAGTTCAGAGCATTTCTAGACTGATGTAAAGTGAACTCACTCCAGGTTCGACCTGAGACCGATCGGCTATATCGATATGCACAACCTCCACTGTCTTCCATGTGGTGGGATCCAGATCATGTACCTGGTATTTGGCACAAACAAACACACAAATCAGCTTGAGTATGAGATTACAGATGCATTCAGAACATCATATAACAAAAAAAACTTCTCACTCACATTCTCTAAAGAGCCTGTGTCAGGTTTGTGCCACGTTTCAATTTTAATCATGAAGTCATCTTTCATGTATTCATTCTGAGGAGAAGATGCAGTGATGTTTACATTCATGAAATGTGGTTTCATCACAAACAGCAGCATGAATTCACTTTAAACTGTGGTTTAACAGCACATGCAATGCAAATATTCTGAAGTCCAGCAACTTTAGAGCGATTCAAATCACATTTTTAAACTGGCTTTAATGCTGGAGGGAACAAGTTCCTAGAAAAACAGGAAGTACAAAGGCTGTACTCCAGTTTCTTCGTAAACTGGCGTTATGATTGGTGTGCTGAACTAAAATAAATACACAGAGTGTTCCCAAAACATATTCAGGCACTTTACTCACCCTAAAGACATCCAAGATGTAGACGAATTTTTTTGTTCATGGGAACAGATTTGGAGAAATGTAGCATTGTATCACGTGCTCACCAATGGATCATTTGAAGTGAATGGGTGCCGTTGAATGAGAGTCCAACAGCAGATAAAAACATCACAATAACCCACACCACTCCAGTCCATCGGTTAATGTCTTGTGAAGTGAAAAGCTAAAATAATCCATAATAACACTTCCTCCAGTGTCCTGTTGTTCTCTCACATCAAAATCCAACCACATATTTGTTTCGAGCTGTTTTGGACTGTTTCACGTGTAGACAGTGCTTGAGCTGTGCTTATTTCTCTCCTGATTCAGACTTTTTTTCCAATGGATTATAGGCTCATATTTTAATCCAGAACCATTGGTTTGAAGTAAAAAAAGGTCCTGATGGATTTATTTCTTACAAACATACAGCTTTGCACTTCTCCAGACATTAACTGATGGACTGGAGTGGTGTGGATTATTGTGATGTTTTTATCAGCTGTTTGGACTCTCATTCTGACGGCACCCATTCACTGTAGAGCATCCACTTGTGAGCAAGTGTTGTAATGATACATTTTCTCCAAATCTGTCCTGATGCACAAAACAAGCTCATCTATAGCTTGGATGGCCTGAGGGTGAATACAGTTTTAGTATATTTTATTTTTTTGGCTTTAAGTCACACTTGCCTCAATGTTATCGCATACTGTGACATTTATTTAAACAAAGAAGACAAGTTTGAAACTAAACAATAAAGACATGCAGATACAAACATTCATTCACACACTTACAATTGCATCTAAATACTTTTTAAGGTAACTGTGTCAATTCATACCCTAAGAATCAATTAAATGTTTGGCTCGATTAAAAACAACTTTTCCATTGATGCAAACTGCAGGCACTTCGTAGTAAATGGCCATGCACTACAGGTTAGTATACAGTCATAAAAAATAGCTAGTTTTCGTACTTACAGTCACAACTGAGGAGAATGGAGCGGCATGCAAAAATAAAGAAGAAAAATAATCAGGTGAAATAATAAACCATTCATATTTCCACTGTCAAAACAGACCAATACAAAAGTGGCCCGAAACATACTCGAGAACATAAATGCAAAACGCTATAGCTACAAAATACGTCAAAAATGCAATTCAAGTAAGCACTGCGTTCTTAGTGCATCAGACTCTTCAGTTCTCTTTCTGTCATTTATTTAACTTAATGTTTGTTAAAAATAAATAAAAATAACACTTTTATATTGACAAGCTATCAAAAAACAAACAATACAGTTTAGCTCTATGCTTTGGTTGAGTAATCACGTCTGCGTTTGCATACTTGCTGAGTATGTTTCCAGCCTAATTCTTTACCAAACAGCACATTGTGAGAACTTTGTGAAACAATCAAAAAAACACTGTATGCATGACATCTGTGCCAATATGTAACTCATTACATATTGCTGTATTCAATAATAATATGATAGTGACGGATCGTGTGTATAACAGATGAAAAGGTTTCCACTCACTCGTACGACAGTATGGATAAGCATTCCAGGCTTTTTCGTGGAAAACTAACGCCCCCTCTGGTGCGATCATCTTCACAAAGCCCGCACTTTACTAGACGAA
>NW_020527068.1:0-28347 GCF_003368295.1 Carassius auratus | reverse complement strand
CTTCTGTATGCTGATGACACCTAAAAAAATAGATTTAGTTTCTGTTGTATTTTATAACTGAAAACCAGTTTCTATCTAACAAAGACAACAAATAAGCTCTGAAATGTGTACAGTAGTATCATACAGTCAAACAAAACATTTTCACACCTTCAACATTTCTCACATTATCACGGTTTATTGATAAAATAAGACAAAAACTCGACAACAAAGTCAGAACAAATTCATCTTGTTAACAAGTAAACTCACAGTTTATTTTTTATCACAATTTTCAGATAAAATGAGAGAAAAGGTATGTAACAAAACACGCTCAGGTAAAAGTGTAAAACACTGTAGAATATTTGGGTATAATGTTTCATAGTTTACTTTATTTTTCTATCCCTCACTTACAGTACATAAATTAACTATAGTGTCCTGCACCCACTGTTAAAATGTTTAATAAAAATATATACACAAATATAAAACTTTTTTGACTTTGTTTAGAAAACGCACTTTGGAAAAATCTCTGTCTATGTGGTCTATTAAGTGCAATAATATATTATTTCATTTGACAACGAAAAAAATGAAAGTAATTTAAGGTAAAAATAGTTCCTTAACTTATGGGTTTGTGCACATGTATATATATATATATATATGTATATATATTTTTTTTTTTTTAATTTAATTTTTTTTTTTTTTTTTTTACATTGTACTTTTATTTAGTTAAGTAGCACATCTCAAAGCTAATGACAGTTAGGGACACTAATACAAATCTGTTCATTTCTTCTATGAGAAGCGCTTTTTTCTCTGTGTTTACTTTCTGTCGTTCCATCACCAGAATCAGTTTAGCCAACACACATTAAGAGTAAGAGAATGGAAAGCATTTAAGAGAAGACTAACAGAGACTTGGATATATTTTAAATAACAATAAAATAAATACAAACAGAATGCACAGACAATACAAAAATATTACAATACCAGAAACAATAATAAATAAAGCCTCAAGTGAGGATTATCTTGGTCCAAACTCAACAGCTTATGTGTGACCTTTGAGCACAAAACCCGTCATAAGGGTCGGTTTTTTTAAATTGTAAATTATACATCATCTGCTGAATAAAATAGCTTTCCACTGATGTATGGTTTGTTAGGATCGGACAGTATTTGGGCGAGATACAACTGATTGAAAATCAGAAATCTGAGGGTGCAAAAACATCAAAAAAGTTGATGAATGAAAGAATAATGAAAGTAAAAACTTTATGAAGAAAGTACATGTATACCCACCTTCTTCAAAATATTTTCTTTAAAACTTGTCCAAATCAAGTAAATAGCAACGCATATTACTAATCAAATTAAGTTTTGTATATTTAGGGTAGGAAATGTACAAAACATCTTCACGAAACCTGAATCTTTACTTAATATCCAAATGATTTTTGGCTTAAAAGAAAAATCTGATCATTTTGGACACACAGTGTATTGTTGGCTATAAAATATGCCTGTGATAATTATGACTGCCTTTGTGCTCCAGGGTCAAATATGAATAATTTAGTGGTATAATTGCTTTTCAGATCTTGAATCTCAACTGGAGATTACCGTATTTTCCGACTATAAATCACACTTTTTCATAGTTTGGCTGGTCCTGCGACTTATAGAGAAGGTCCGACTTATTTATCAAAATTAATTGACATAAACCAAGAGAAATTAACTAAGAGACATGAACCAAGAGAAAACATTACCGTTTACAGCCACAAGAGGGGCGCTAACCCTCTGGCGGCCGGAGATGGTGATGTTTCTCTTGGTTCTAAATAAATGCGACTTATAGTCCAGTGCCGACTTATGTTTTTTTCCTCGTCATGACGTAGTTTTGGACTGATGCGACTTATACTCAGGTTGCGACTTATAGTCCGAAAAAAACGGTAAGTTGATGAAAATAGAAAAACAGAATTAGCTTAATACTCAGAGATCACAAAAAGCTACAATAAAGCGATTGACAGGAAAATGTGCTACTTATATGGCTTTAATGCTACTAAAAATTAGAAATTTCTTTAAAGAAATGTGCTTTACAGAAATGTTAACAATATAACAATACCAAAAGGAGCTTTTGTTAGTGTACAGTTGTGCTACAAACAAATTAACTGTTGCAATCAATTTAGCCATTCATTCTGATGCGAAACTGTTAGATCAAACAGGATTTCTAAACCTTTGGCTCCACCTGGTGGACAGACTTCAGTGCTTGGAGCCATAATTATATTTGATCAAAGACAGCTGATTCACCTGGAATCTCTTGGGAAAACAGCACCAGTGGTAAAACTCCTCAGTGAGGGGAAATGACATTTTGATTCCTTATAGTCGACCCGTTTTATTCCATTCAGCTAGTCCTGGATGAGCTTCAATAATACACTAATAATATGTCATCTAGTAACATGTCCTGGGGCACTTTGTCAGAATTTGCCTGAAAGTCAATAGAAAAAACATAATTACAGGATGCCATGCAAATCAAGTGAAAATAATGATGCAGATCCCAAAGTATAAACTATAACTATGGTAGGTTTAATATCCAACCATTCCACTGTCATTGCACAATAAAACCTGCATTATATTTGCTGGATAAAATCCAGTACTTATTCTTCTGTTCTGTTTTCACATGTACGAATGATCCTGAAGACATTATTGATGCCTAATCCTGATTTCAAGAATAAAACTATGAAGAAACAAGCCAGATGTTTTGTGTTTCAACTGTGGATGATTTTCTGCATCCAAGCAGCAACAGAAAATTGTAGATTTTGTTGAAAAAAAAAGCTTTTATATTTTTAATAAACCTGTATTTGTGTAAAGGTCTCTGAAATTAAATAGAGTATTTGAAAATTTTTCCACTTCTATGCTGACTATAAGTTAAAAAATACATGTTAAATATTTTTGTCATAAAAACTTTTGACATTTGATATAAAATCTACATAATGGGACATTTTTTATTGATATTTCTCAATGCAGGATCATGAAATTCCATAATATTATGCTTTTTTTTTTTTTGCAAACGAGTTGAATTTTTTTTCAAACACGCTATTTTCAATTTTTTTCTTCAACAGGTTAAGACAAATTGCTCTGCAATTATAATACTTGCCTTTTTGTGTTTCCTGTAAATGACAGCGCCAATGATGACCACTAAGCGATGACCACTACAACTGCGATCCCAACAGCTGCACTTTTTCCTGAAGTTAATTCACTTTTCGTGGCAGAAGCTATTTTCTCTGGGATGATGGTACTGAGCTGAGGCTCTGTAAGGGACAAGAGAACAAAAACTGTGAGTGAGTGAATTATTACAAATAACTGCAATAAACATACATGTATTTTTTTCGATTTAGGTTAAAATGCAGATACAGTATGCACAAGGGAAGAGGGGAACTGTTGAACAGTTTAGAGAAAGCAATGTAATATAAATTACTTAAAGTGACCAACATAACTAAATAAAACAAACAAACAAACATATATAATATATCTAACACAGTGAAAAGAAATTTTTTTTTTTAAATCTTTCAGGATTTTGAGTTGTCCCTTATGACGAGGATGTTCATATTTGAGGGTCAGTGGCATATAAAAATGTAAAAATCCGTTTCACATCACCATAATAACACGAAGACGCTCAGTGAGTTTCTGATTATTGTGAGGCTTCAAAAGTTCAAGGCGTTTAATCACTTACAGAAACCAATCGATTAATCCCTTCATCCATTCATAGCCTACCGGAAATATTTTCCTTTAACTTTGCTTTTCCAGTTCACGACGACAGTTATATTTGCGCAATCTGTTGTACAGAACAACCTAACCATAATCATGCCTACAGTAGTAGTCGAGAATGTCTAATATGGCGAGAAGTCACTACACTTCCGGCTTCTGAACTGGTTGCAGTTCCACTCTGATTCCACATGAGGGCGCTCACAGGACGAGTGCAGAATGAATGGAGGTCAATGGCCCCTCAAAATCCACTTTTCTCAAGATATAATTTTTTTTCTAGTAATTTGAATGTTGTATTAGAAAGGAGATGCAAAGAAATTACACATTGCTGGGTGTTAGATTTTTTTAGAGTTAAAAAGTATTTTAAACGTCATACACATTCACATTCATTAGCAGAATGCTAGCGTGTTATGGGCAAAAACAACTCAACCTGTTGGAAATCGAAAGGACATAAGTACAACGGCAATCGGGTGAAAGGGACAAATTTAGCCGTCTAGCCCCATAGACTCCCATTCATTTTGCACTCATGGCGATCGCCCCCAGTGGAACTCTGGTGGTACTGCAACCAAAATTCGCAAAGACTTCGGTTTGCTTACATACGTCAGTTCCGCACTCACGCACGCTCGTCATGACGTAACTTTATGATGCAACATGATGTAACAAGATCGTCCACGATCCACCCACAAGGTCACTTGAGTTCAGTCATCGATTGTGTTCAATAATAACTTTCTTCTTTATTCTACTTACACGGTTGATTGCGAACACATATCTACCCTCATTTTAATAGCACACAGTGGCTAAGGTGCTATTTCTGCTTAACGGAGAAAAACAAAATATGTTCTTTGCGATATGTAGGCTATTTATTATGCTTTCCCAAAGTTTTTAAATGCCCTCATGAATCAGAATAGCCTCAAAATAAACAGTTGCTTATTTCTCGTAACTGGCTGAATGCTGCTGTAAGCTACTCTTTCTGTCCTGTAAAATTATGATGATGCAACTGCTGAAGCGGATTTCATGAGATAGCTCGGAAAAACAACAATACAACATACTAACGTAATACTTACCATAATAAACGGTAATGTTGTAAATCTTGTTTTCGAGTCGTTTGTTGCTTTGTTTGCGAACCTTGTAAAGCCCTGTTTGATTGTAGCTGACATTCAACAGGATCAGAGTAACATTCTGTCTATCTGATATCAGAGAAACTCCAGATCTCCAGCTCTGGTGTTCACAGACTCCTTTATGACAGATCATCTGAGCTATCGGTTCCTGCGAGGAGCCTCCTCTGAGACGGGTCACCAAAACCTGAGGGTCTTCAGTCAATTTCTCAATATGAATAGAGATGGTGAGGTTTCCTTCTTCAGGCACCGTACGTGACTCAGTTGCATCATCCTCTTCAACACCAGCAACCACAGCACCAAAAGCAATGCCTTTAAAAATGAAAAGTATTCATTGTATATATACACAGAGAGAGAGACAGAGAGAGAGAGAGAGAGAAAGCGAGAAAAGCTGACTTTTCCTCAAACCAAATGTAACATGTTACCATAATAATAATAATAATAACATGTAGGCTGTAAATTAACCCATGAGAGTAACTTCTGCTCAGACCGGCACAAAACTTACCAATCACACACGTTACTGCAGCGAAGAGTCTCATTTTCGGTATCTTTGAAAACAACTTTATGTTGAATAACTTAACCGGATAAAATCGTAGTCTATTACCAACGGGAATTACCCAACTCACGTGGCGCTGGCAAGATAACTTACCACGCCCACAAATAATCACACCACCACAGACGTACCAATAAATATTCAGAAAATATATTTTAGTGTCAGACTCATGAAATAATACATTGGTACTCAGAATGGGGATGGGAAGTGGTTTAGAATATACTGAAACAATTATAATTGATTGTTAATAATAAATTAATAAAATCTTTAAAAAGCTTGCTTAATGGGGTTTTTTTTTTTTTTAAGAAAAAAGTGGTTTAGTTTTAAATAAATATATTTTCAGTTTGGTGCTTTCCTCTTAAACTATTTTCTGACGATGTATTTATTCATGTATTTAGCCAAATTAAACTTTGGTTTAATTTCACATGGGTCATTATACAAATTAAATAAATAAATAAATAATAATAATAATAAATAAATAATAATTTTTCAGTGTTCAATGATCTATAACTTGTAATTGTATCTATTGTTATGTATAATGTAAGGCATTTCATTTTATACCAAATATATGTGCTTTACACACAACAGCTTGTTGTGTGAGAGTGTGTGTGTGTGTGTGTGTGTGTGGTATGTTTCATAATCAGGCACACACAAAAAAGACATCATATGTGGCTAAAAGCAGATTATTATGTCAGACAGTTTTTTTTAAGGATAAGAATGGTCAAGCACTGCAATCCTGTGTTGGTTCACTGAATATCTTACAAAAATGTTGGCAGTAAAAAAAAATTAATTAACAGTGTGGGTGCAAAATATATTTGACGACAAATATATCTGTGTGCATTATTTCACTTACCTTCCTGCTAGTACTGCAATGTTTATTAAATTATTAATGCTTATTCTTCAAGAACTAGATATGCCACTCAAAAAATATAATTAAAGAACAAATAATTACCTAAAAATTAAACTTTCACTGAATACATTTTAATTTAATAAAAATAATAATAATAATAATAATAATACAAGGTTCATCGTTGACCAGTAACTATTTGGTTATACCCACATTCTTCAAAATATTTTCTTTTAGGTTATGTTCAAAAGACAAAATAAATTCCTACAGGTTTTTTTCCACGATTTTCATGTTGACTGATGTGGTGGAAAATTTCATTTAACATTGCTTCTGTATGCTTATATATGCATGTGTTTTCTTAGAATTGCTGTGTGGTTCAGAAGGGCGACACCTGGGGGGAAAACAGATGTCTGACTATGACCTGAGAGGGTCATTGGGCCATGTAGTGGGGGAACAAGGCCTGAGGATGACCTGAGGGGGTCACCTAAGTCCTAAATGTGTGAGAAACCGCCCATAGAGAGTGTTCCTTGTTATGTGTGGAAATTTACAGCTGCTGAAACTGTGTAACCTTGGAAGAGCAGAGGTATATAAGGTGGAGGACTGCCCTCTTCCTGGGCCGGTTTCACTCTGCAGGAACTCAGTGTTGCTGTATGACTGCCTGACCTTCTTTGCAAAGAATAAAAGCTTTCTTTTTAATTATACCTGAGAATGAGTCTGTCTCTTATACTGACGAGAGTTGATTTAAATTTTGCCACGACACAACACTTCTTGGATAACTATGACCTGGATGACTGAGAATTTTAACAGACATACTTTTCTTACTAATAGTACATAATATACATGTTTTTAAAGTTTTCATCCATAAAAATCATGTTTTTTTATTTATTCTACTGATAGGTAGGCTGAAATGTGTTGAGGTTACTGATCTATACTGATACACACAAGTGCATTGGGTTTTATAAATGTGCTTTATAAACCAAAAGTCATTATTATTTTTATTATGAGAAATCAATTAATTAACAAGGTTGCTGTTAAAGTGTTTTATGTATTTTTATTTTATTTTATTTGGTTTGGGTGCCTCTTTCTTCAGATGAGAAACAGCGCAGATACAGACAATGTAGAGATGCTGATCCTGAGCGACGAGAAGCATATTTAGGAAAAGAGAAGGCAAAATGGAAAAAGGACAGAGACACAGGGAAAAAGCAGTCAGTTAGTGAACTAAATGACAGAGAAGGGAGAGCCGAGGGGAATTAGAGAGCAGCACAAGTGAAAAGCAGAAAAGGCAAAGCAGCAAGTGCAAGTGTGTGTGTGTGTGTGTGTGTGTGTGTGTGTGTGTGTGTGTGTGTGTGTGTGTGTGTGTGTGTGTGTGTGTGTGTGTGTTCACTGCTCACTGCTCTGTGTGTGTGCACTTTGGATGGGTTAAATGCAGAGCACGAATTCTGAGTATGGGTCACCATACTTGGCTGAATGTCACCTCACTTCATTTTTTTCACTTTCATTTTAAAGTTAAAGTTCATGCAAACAGATATTAATAGAAAAGTTTTGGTTTTTCATCATTTATATGCTAAAATAACTCAATAGAGCTGTCTGCAAAATCTGCTGAGAAGTCATGCTGAATTAAAGGTTTATGAATGTCCAATTAAGACTCTATTACAACCATAACTGTAACTCCAACAAGCAGTATAACCAATACGGTAACTGCTGTCAACCATGTTACTGATGTGTCAATGTTACTTGTATAACATTCTAATATAATTGTAAAAATGTAAATAAAAATGTAATCAACTAGTTGTAAATGTTTAGTAAGAGAGGCTAATAATCCACTCAAAATTGAATTGAGGTGTTTTATTTTTGTATACATACATTTTTCTTAAAACAGAAGATGCCGGGAGAGTGTCATTTGGAAATGAACGTATTCATCCACTAAGGGGGTGGGGGGGTTATCTTTCACAGTATATCAGATTTGTTCTATATATGTATTTAAAACATTTTCAGAAAGTAATGAATAGGCTATGTCGGTAACAGCCTAGGGTTGACCAAGCACACACATTTAAAATGGTTATATGAAAAAAAAAATAATAATAATAAGATAGCCCGAGATGGCACGACACATTTTCATGAGAGGTAAGGATCTACTTCATCCAAAAAGGGGCTTAAAGATTTTCAAAACTGTACTTTGAAAATCAAACATTAAAAGTGGGAAATGGCACGTTTTCGTATAATGACCCATGAAACAAAAAAAGTTGTATTTCAGTGTCTCTTGCAGGGGAATATATATCAACAGCGCCACCTGCTGTCTACACGCAGCTATTGATAGTGATGCTACAGTCAAAAATCAGTAATAATTAAAACTTATCAAAATAAAATATATAAAATAATGGTTTCCATTTTAATATCCTTAAAAAATATATTAAAATACAAAATTTGTTTTACTTCATAATAATATTTCACTTTTTTCCTTGTATTTTTGATCAAATAAAGCAGTTTTGATGAGCAAACTTCTGTAAAAAATAAAAATAAAAAAACATAAAAAATCATTCTGATCCCAAACTCTGTGTGTGTGTGCGTGTGTGTGTGTGTGTGTGTATAGCACTTACACACTAATCCTCACAATAATAAAGATGTTAAATACTCATCTGAGGAGGAAACTATGTTGCATCATGGTGAAAGGAAGTGGGACGTACACTTTTCTGTAAACTAAGACAAACATTTTCACTGATTTAGGGTAGAGTAAAATTATTTACTGTATTTCGCAAGTTAGTTCATACTTAGATATAATTTTATATGCAATATTACCTTTTCTTTTCATCATCATCTTTAAGAGTTCATGACAATTTCTGTTCAGCTTTATTTCTCAGGTGATAAATCCATCCACAATTCATAAAACACAACACATGCAACTGAGGTACAAGAAGGCTTGACTTCCAGAAGTCATTGAAATCATTTAAAAATTAAATCGACAGGTTAAAAAAAGGCCTCAGGTCCAAATATTCATTTATCAAGAATTAACTGTTTGACAAACACTTTCTGCTCCGATGTCCAGATCTGAATTAAAAAAAAAAAATCACAAACAGGCTCCGGAGTCTCGATCTGAATCAACCATGTCGCGAACAGGCTCCGAAGTGCCGATCTGAATCAACCGAGTCGCGAACATGCTCCGAAGTGCCGATCTGAATCAACCGAGTCGCGAACAGGCTCCGAAGTGCCGATCTGAATCAACCGAGTCGCGAACAGGCTCCGAAGTGCCGATCTGAATCAACCGAGTCGCGAACAGGCTCCGAAGTCCCGATCTGAATCAACCGAGTCGCGAACAGGCTCCGAAGTGCCGATCTGAAAACTTCGAAACTAAAAAAACAACTCTATTTCTCTAATAACTCTAATAACTCTACAATTCTATGAAAGACTCAGATCAAGTATCTAAAAATAAATCACTATAGTAAAAGAGAAATAATAAGAGGAGTGAAGATTCCTACCCTTCTGCTGTGTTTGGTCCTCACACGCGCAATTACAAAGCTAAATCAATCATCTGTGCTAATTATTATACATTTACTTCATTGTCAGCTTCTGGTTCTTCATTTATTATTGTTCAATGAACTGTTTGAAACAAAACAAAAAGCTGTATTTCAGTAATAATTCAAAATTATAAAAATAAAATATATAAAATAATGGTTTCTATTTTAATATTCTTTAAAATATAATTTATTTCTGTGATGTGCAGCTGTATCTTCAGCATCATTCCTCCAGTCTTCAGTGTCACATGATCTTTAGAAATCATGAAAATATGATGATTTATTATTATAACTATTAATAGTTGTGCTACCAAATATTATTTTGGAATCTGCGATATTTTTTCAGGATTCTTCGATGTATAATTTTTTTAAAGAACAGCGTTTATTCAAAATATAATTTAACACATCCTGAATAAAAGATTATAAGATCTAATAAAGAATACAGTTTCTTATAAAAAAAGAAAGGATAAAAATTTACTACCCCAAACTACTGAACTGTAGTGAATATTGTTAGAAAATATATATATATTTTAAATAAATGCTTTTCTTTTTAACTTTTTATTCATCAAAGAATCCTGAAAAAAGTATCACAGATTGCAAAATAATATTTATCAGCAAAACTGTTGATAATTCTAATAATAAATCATCATATTATTCTGATTTCTGAAGATCATGTGACACTGAAGAATGGAGGAATGATGCTGAAAATACAGCTGCACATCACATAAATAAATGACACTTTCATGTATATTAAAATAGAAAAATATTAATAATATTTGACAATATTACATGTTTTCCAGTAGCTTTGATCAAATGAATGCTGTCTTGATGAGTAAAATAAATTCCTGTAAAAAAAGCATTAAAAATCATTCTGATCCCAATCTCTGACTAGTACTGTGTGTATGTGTGTGTGTGTGTTTTATATATATATATATATATATATATATATATATATATATATATATATATATATATATATATATATATATATATATATATATATATATATATAATCCCACTAACACACTAGGCAAGACAAGGCAAGTTTATTTATATAGCACATTTCATACACAATGGTGCCGATCTGAATCAACCGAGTCGCGAACATGCTCCGAAGTGCCGATCAGAATCAACCGAGTCGCGAACAGGCTCCGAAGTGCCGATCTGAATCAACCGAGTCGCGAACACGCTCCGAAGTGCCGATCTGAATCAACCGAGTCGCGAACACGCTCCGAAGTCCCGATCTGAATCAATCGAGTGGCGAACAGGCTCCGAAGTGCCGATCTGAATCAACCGTGTCGCTAGCATGCTCCGAAGTGCCGATCTGAATCAACGGAGTCGCGAACACGCTCCGAAGTGCCGATCTGAAAACTTCGAACAAAGAATGTAAAAAATAAATGCATTTCAATATAGTAAAAATAATTAAGAATGGTCTTTCTCTATGTTATATTAACAGCCTAACTTTTAACGAGCAATGCACCGTAAGATCACATTTAAACTATAAAAAACACTATATTTCAGCCTATATTAATAACCTCTATGTAAGGAAACGTTGAATACCGTACTCATCAAATTCATTAAACACGTTATTAAATCATAATTCATTTTTAAACACTGACAGGAACTTTCAGAGCTGATTCCAAGGTTACTGCGTTTATAAAACAACTCTATGAAAGACTCAGATCACGTATCTAAAAATAATTCGCTATAGTAAAAGAGAAATAATAAGAGGAGTTTCCTACCGTTCTGCAATGTTTGGTCTTCACGCACGTCTGACGCTCCGCGGCGCGTCTCCGCCCCTCACACGCGCGAATACTGCACTAAATTAATCATCATTACTAATTATTATACATTTATTTCATTGTCAGCTTCAGGTACTTCATTTATTATTCGTCAATGAACTGTATGAGGGTCATTATATGAAAACGTGCCATTTTGTGTCCCTCAGAAAAAAAAGCTCTGTAAACCTTAATAAACCAAAAAACAAATAAAATATTTTATAATTTAGTTTCCATAATATGTCTCGTAATATAAGAATGAATTAATTTCTGCTTCTTTTGTTTTTAAAGGATTTTAATCACATTTTTGTGCAAAGCATCTTGCAGAAATGTTGAAAATGGCCTGTTCCTCAGTATGATTTGTCTATTTCAACTTGCTATGGAGGCCAAAAAAGTCAAGCTATCATAAAAAACATATACTAGTATAAAGCCTTAAGTGATCCCAAACTCTGACCTGTGTGTGTGTGTAGCACTTACACACTAATCCTCACAATAATAAAGATGTTAAATACTCATCTGAGGAGGAAACAGTGTTGCATCATAATGAAAAGAAGTGTGACGTGCACTTTTCGGTAAACTAAGACAAACATTTTCACTGATTTAGGGTAGAGTAAAAATATTTACTGTATTGCGCAAGTTAGTTCATACTTAGATATAATTGTATATGCAATATTACCTTTTCTTTTCATCGTCATCGTTAAGAGTTCATGATCATTTCTGTTCAACTTTATGTTTCAGGTGATAAATCCATCCACAATTCATGAAACACAACACATGCAACTGAGTTACAAGAAGACGTGACTTCCAAAAGTCATTGAAATCATTTAAAAATCAAATCGACCGGTTAAAAAAAGGCCTCAGGTCCAAATATTAATTTATCACGAATTAACAGTTTGACAACCACTTCCTGCTCTGATGTCCAGATCTGAATTTAAAAAAAGAAATCACAAACAGGCTCCGAAGTCCCGATCTGAATCAACCGAGTCCCGAACAGGCTCCAAAGTGCTCTTCTTTTTAACTTTTTATTCATCTAAGAATCCTGAAAAAAGTATCACAGATTCCAAAAATAATATTTATCAGCAAAACTGTTGATAATTCTAATAATAAATCATCATATTATTCTGATTTCTGAAGATCATGTGACACTGAAGACTGGAGGAATGATGCTCAAAATACAGCTGCACATCACATAAATAAATTACACTTTCATCTATATTAAAATAAAAAATTTGTAATAATATTTCACAATATTACATGTTTTCCAGTAGTTTTGATGAAATAAATGCTGTCTTGATGAGTAAAATAAATTCCTGTAAAAAATACATTAAAAATCATTCTGATCCTAATCTCTGACTGGTAGTGTGTGTATGTGTTTACAGGCAAGGCAAGTTTATTTATATAGCACATTTCATACACAATGGTGCCGATCTGAATCAACCGATTCGCGAACAGGCTCCGAAGTGCCGATCTGAATCAACCGAGTCGCGAACAGGCTCCGAAGTCCCGATCTGAATCAACCGAGTCGCGAACACGCTCCGAAGTGCCGATCTGAATCAACCGAGTCGCGAACACGCTCCGAAGTCCCGATCTGAATCAAACGAGTGGCGAACAGGCTCCGAAGTCGCGATCTGAATCAACCGAGTCGCGAACAGGCTCCGAAGTGCCGATCTGAATCAACCGTGTCGCTAGGATGCTCCGAAGTGCCGATCTGAATCAACGAAGTCGCGAACAAGCTCCGAAGTGCCGATCTGAAAACTTCGAACAAAGAATGTAAAAAATAAATGCATTTCAATATAGTAAAAATAATTAAGAATGGTCTTTCTCTATGTTATATTAACAGCCTAACTTTTAACGAGCAATGCACCGTAAGATCACATTTAAACTATAAAAAACACTATATTTCAGCCTATATTAATAACCTCTATGTAAGGAAACGTTGAATACCGTACTCATCAAATTCATTAAACACGTTATTAAATCATAATTCATTTTTAAACACTGACAGGAACTTTCAGAGCTGATTCCAAGGTTACTGCGTTTATAAAACAACTCTATGAAAGACTCAGATCACGTATCTAAAAATAATTCGCTATAGTAAAAGAGAAATAATAAGAGGAGTTTCCTACCGTTCTGCAATGTTTGGTCTTCACGCACGTCTGACGCTCCGCGGCGCGTCTCCGCCCCTCACACGCGCGAATACTGCACTAAATTAATCATCATTACTAATTATTATACATTTATTTCATTGTCAGCTTCAGGTACTTCATTTATTATTCGTCAATGAACTGTATGAGGGTCATTATATGAAAACGTGCCATTTTGTGTCCCTCAGAAAAAAAAGCTCTGTAAACCTTAATAAACCAAAAAACAACTAAAATATTTTATAATTTAGTTTCCATAATATGTCTCGTAATATAAGAATGAATTAATTTCTGCTTCTTTTGTTTTTAAAGGATTTTAATCACATTTTTGTGCAAAGCATCTTGCAGAAATGTTGAAAATGGCCTGTTCCTCAGTATGATTTGTCTATTTCAACTTGCTATGGAGGCCAAAAAAGTCAAGCTATCATAAAAAACATATACTAGTATAAAGCCTTAAGTGATCCCAAACTCTGACCTGTGTGTGTGTGTGTGTAGCACTTACACACTAATCCTCACAATAATAAAGATGTTAAATACTCATCTGAGGAGGAAACAGTGTTGCATCATAATGAAAAGAAGTGTGACGTGCACTTTTCTGTAAACTAAGACAAACATTTTCACTGATTTAGGGTAGAGTAAAAATATTTACTGTATTGCGCAAGTTAGTTCATACTTAGATATAATTGTATATGCAATATTACCTTTTCTTTTCATCGTCATCGTTAAGAGTTCATGATCATTTCTGTTCAACTTTATGTTTCAGGTGATAAATCCATCCACAATTCATGAAACACAACACATGCAACTGAGTTACAAGAAGACGTGACTTCCAAAAGTCATTGAAATCATTTAAAAATCAAATCGACCGGTTAAAAAAAGGCCTCAGGTCCAAATATTAATTTATCACGAATTAACTGTTTGACAACCACTTCCTGCTCTGATGTCCAGATCTGAATTTAAAAAAAGAAATCACAAACAGGCTCCGAAGTCCCGATCTGAATCAACCGAGTCCCGAACAGGCTCCAAAGTGCTCTTCTTTTTAACTTTTTATTCATCTAAGAATCCTGAAAAAAGTATCACAGATTGCAAAAATAATATTTATCAGCAAAACTGTTGATAATTCTAATAATAAATCATCATATTATTCTGATTTCTGAAGATCATGTGACACTGAAGACTGGAGGAATGATGCTCAAAATACAGCTGCACATCACATAAATAAATTACACTTTCATCTATATTAAAATAAAAAAAATTGTAATAATATTTCACAATATTACATGTTTTCCAGTAGTTTTGATGAAATAAATGCTGTCTTGATGAGTAAAATAAATTCCTGTAAAAAATACATTAAAAATCATTCTGATCCTAATCTCTGACTGGTAGTGTGTGTATGTGTTTATATATATATATATATATATATATATATATATATATATATATATATAATCCCACTAACACAGGCAAGGCAAGTTTATTTATATAGCACATTTCATACACAATGGTGCCGATCTGAATCAACCGATTCGCGAACAGGCTCCGAAGTGCCGATCTGAATCAACCGAGTCGCGAACAGGCTCCGAAGTGCCGATCTGAATCAACCGAGTCGCGAACAGGCTCCGAAGTCCCGATCTGAATCAACCGAGTCGCGAACAGGCTCCGAAGTGCCGATCTGAAAACTTCGAAACTAAAAAAACAACTCTATTTCTCTAATAACTCTAATAACTCTACAATTCTATGAAAGACTCAGATCAAGTATCTAAAAATAAATCACTATAGTAAAAGAGAAATAATAAGAGGAGTGAAGATTCCTACCCTTCTGCTGTGTTTGGTCCTCACACGCGCAATTACAAAGCTAAATCAATCATCTGTGCTAATTATTATACATTTACTTCATTGTCAGCTTCTGGTTCTTCATTTATTATTGTTCAATGAACTGTTTGAAACAAAACAAAAAGCTGTATTTCAGTAATAATTCAAAATTATAAAAATAAAATATATAAAATAATGGTTTCTATTTTAATATTCTTTAAAATATAATTTATTTCTGTGATGTGCAGCTGTATCTTCAGCATCATTCCTCCAGTCTTCAGTGTCACATGATCTTTAGAAATCATGAAAATATGATGATTTATTATTATAACTATTAATAGTTGTGCTACCAAATATTATTTTGGAATCTGCGATATTTTTTCAGGATTCTTCGATGTATAATTTTTTTAAAGAACAGCGTTTATTCAAAATATAATTTAACACATCCTGAATAAAAGATTATAAGATCTAATAAAGAATACAGTTTCTTATAAAAAAAGAAAGGATAAAAATTTACTACCCCAAACTACTGAACTGTAGTGAATATTGTTAGAAAATATATATATATATTTTAAATAAATGCTTTTCTTTTTAACTTTTTATTCATCAAAGAATCCTGAAAAAAGTATCACAGATTGCAAAATAATATTTATCAGCAAAACTGTTGATAATTCTAATAATAAATCATCATATTATTCTGATTTCTGAAGATCATGTGACACTGAAGAATGGAGGAATGATGCTGAAAATACAGCTGCACATCACATAAATAAATGACACTTTCATGTATATTAAAATAGAAAAATGTTAATAATATTTGACAATATTACATGTTTTCCAGTAGCTTTGATCAAATAAATGCTGTCTTGATGAGTAAAATAAATTCCTGTAAAAAAAGCATTAAAAATCATTCTGAACCCAATCTCTGACTAGTACTGTGTGTATGTGTGTGTGTGTGTTTTATATATATATATATATATATATATATATATATATATATATATATATAATCCCACTAACACACTAGGCAAGACAAGGCAAGTTTATTTATATAGCACATTTCATACACAATGGTGCCGATCTGAATCAACCGAGTCGCGAACATGCTCCGAAGTGCCGATCAGAATCAACCGAGTCGCGAACAGGCTCCGAAGTGCCGATCTGAATCAACCGAGTCGCGAACACGCTCCGAAGTGCCGATCTGAATCAACCGAGTCGCGAACACGCTCCGAAGTCCCGATCTGAATCAAACGAGTGGCGAACAGGCTCCGAAGTCGCGATCTGAATCAACCGAGTCGCGAACAGGCTCCGAAGTGCCGATCTGAATCAACCGTGTCGCTAGCATGCTCCGAAGTGCCGATCTGAATCAACGGAGTCGCGAACAAGCTCCGAAGTGCCGATCTGAAAACTTCGAACAAAGAATGTAAAAAATAAATGCATTTCAATATAGTAAAAATAATTAAGAATGGTCTTTCTCTATGTTATATTAACAGCCTAACTTTTAACGAGCAATGCACCATAAGATCACATTTAAACTATAAAAAACACTATATTTCAGCATATATTAATAACCTCTATGTAAGGAAACGTTGAATACCGTACTCATCAAATTCATTAAACACGTTATTAAATCATAATTCATTTTTAAACACTGACAGGAACTTTCAGAGCTGATTCCAAGGTTACTGCGTTTATAAAACAACTCTATGAAAGACTCAGATCACGTATCTAAAAATAATTCGCTATAGTAAAAGAGAAATAATAAGAGGAGTTTCCTACCGTTCTGCAATGTTTGGTCTTCACGCACGTCTGACGCTCCGCGGCGCGTCTCCGCCCCTCACACGCGCGAATACTGCACTAAATTAATCATCATTACTAATTATTATACATTTATTTCATTGTCAGCTTCAGGTACTTCATTTATTATTCGTCAATGAACTGTATGAGGGTCATTATATGAAAACGTGCCATTTTGTGTCCCTCAGAAAAAAAAGCTCTGTAAACCTTAATAAACCAAAAAACAAATAAAATATTTTATAATTTAGTTTCCATAATATGTCTCGTAATATAAGAATGAATTAATTTCTGCTTCTTTTGTTTTTAAAGGATTTTAATCACATTTTTGTGCAAAGCATCTTGCAGAAATGTTGAAAATGGCCTGTTCCTCAGTATGATTTGTCTATTTCAACTTGCTATGGAGGCCAAAAAAGTCAAGCTATCATAAAAAACATATACTAGTATAAAGCCTTAAGTGATCCCAAACTCTGACCTGTGTGTGTGTGTGTGTAGCACTTACACACTAATCCTCACAATAATAAAGATGTTAAATACTCATCTGAGGAGGAAACAGTGTTGCATCATAATGAAAAGAAGTGTGACGTGCACTTTTCTGTAAACTAAGACAAACATTTTCACTGATTTAGGGTAGAGTAAAAATATTTACTGTATTGCGCAAGTTAGTTCATACTTAGATATAATTGTATATGCAATATTACCTTTTCTTTTCATCGTCATCGTCAAGAGTTCATGATCATTTCTGTTCAACTTTATGTTTCAGGTGATAAATCCATCCACAATTCATGAAACACAACACATGCAACTGAGGTACAAGAAGACGTGACTTCCAAAAGTCATTGAAATCATTTAAAAATCAAATCGACCGGTTAAAAAAAGGCCTCAGGTCCAAATATTAATTTATCACGAATTAACTGTTTGACAACCACTTCCTGCTCTGATGTCCAGATCTGAATTTAAAAAAAGAAATCACAAACAGGCTCCGAAGTCCCGATCTGAATCAACCGAGTCCCGAACAGGCTCCAAAGTGCTCTTCTTTTTAACTTTTTATTCATCTAAGAATCCTGAAAAAAGTATCACAGATTGCAAAAATAATATTTATCAGCAAAACTGTTGATAATTCTAATAATAAATCATCATATTATTCTGATTTCTGAAGATCATGTGACACTGAAGACTGGAGGAATGATGCTCAAAATACAGCTGCACATCACATAAATAAATTACACTTTCATCTATATTAAAATAAAAAAAATTGTAATAATATTTCACAATATTACATGTTTTCCAGTAGTTTTGATGAAATAAATGCTGTCTTGATGAGTAAAATAAATTCCTGTAAAAAATACATTAAAAATCATTCTGATCCTAATCTCTGACTGGTAGTGTGTGTATGTGTTTATATATATATATATATATATATATATATATATATATATATATATATATATATATAATCCCACTAACACAGGCAAGGCAAGTTTATTTATATAGCACATTTCATACACAATGGTGCCGATCTGAATCAACCGATTCGCGAACAGGCTCCGAAGTGCCGATCTGAATCAACCGAGTCGCGAACAGGCTCCGAAGTGCCGATCTGAATCAACCGAGTCGCGAACAGGCTCCGAAGTCCCGATCTGAATCAACCGAGTCGCGAACAGGCTCCGAAGTGCCGATCTGAAAACTTCGAAACTAAAAAAACAACTCTATTTCTCTAATAACTCTAATAACTCTACAATTCTATGAAAGACTCAGATCAAGTATCTAAAAATAAATCACTATAGTAAAAGAGAAATAATAAGAGGAGTGAAGATTCCTACCCTTCTGCTGTGTTTGGTCCTCACACGCGCAATTACAAAGCTAAATCAATCATCTGTGCTAATTATTATACATTTACTTCATTGTCAGCTTCTGGTTCTTCATTTATTATTGTTCAATGAACTGTTTGAAACAAAACAAAAAGCTGTATTTCAGTAATAATTCAAAATTATAAAAATAAAATATATAAAATAATGGTTTCTATTTTAATATTCTTTAAAATATAATTTATTTCTGTGATGTGCAGCTGTATCTTCAGCATCATTCCTCCAGTCTTCAGTGTCACATGATCTTTAGAAATCATGAAAATATGATGATTTATTATTATAACTATTAATAGTTGTGCTACCAAATATTATTTTGGAATCTGCGATATTTTTTCAGGATTCTTCGATGTATAATTTTTTTAAAGAACAGCGTTTATTCAAAATATAATTTAACACATCCTGAATAAAAGATTATAAGATCTAATAAAGAATACAGTTTCTTATAAAAAAAGAAAGGATAAAAATTTACTACCCCAAACTACTGAACTGTAGTGAATATTGTTAGAAAATATATATATATATTTTAAATAAATGCTTTTCTTTTTAACTTTTTATTCATCAAAGAATCCTGAAAAAAGTATCACAGATTGCAAAATAATATTTATCAGCAAAACTGTTGATAATTCTAATAATAAATCATCATATTATTCTGATTTCTGAAGATCATGTGACACTGAAGAATGGAGGAATGATGCTGAAAATACAGCTGCACATCACATAAATAAATGACACTTTCATGTATATTAAAATAGAAAAATGTTAATAATATTTGACAATATTACATGTTTTCCAGTAGCTTTGATCAAATAAATGCTGTCTTGATGAGTAAAATAAATTCCTGTAAAAAAAGCATTAAAAATCATTCTGAACCCAATCTCTGACTAGTACTGTGTGTATGTGTGTGTGTGTGTTTTATATATATATATATATATATATATATATATATATATATATATATATATAATCCCACTAACACACTAGGCAAGACAAGGCAAGTTTATTTATATAGCACATTTCATACACAATGGTGCCGATCTGAATCAACCGAGTCGCGAACATGCTCCGAAGTGCCGATCAGAATCAACCGAGTCGCGAACACGCTCCGAAGTGCCGATCTGAATCAACCGAGTCGCGAACACGCTCCGAAGTGCCGATCTGAATCAACCGAGTCGCGAACACGCTCCGAAGTCCCGATCTGAATCAAACGAGTGGCGAACAGGCTCCGAAGTCGCGATCTGAATCAACCGAGTCGCGAACAGGCTCCGAAGTGCCGATCTGAATCAACCGTGTCGCTAGCATGCTCCGAAGTGCCGATCTGAATCAACGGAGTCGCGAACACGCTACGAAGTGCCGATCTGAAAACTTCCAACAAAGAATGTAAAAAATAAATGCATTTCAATATAGTAAAAATAATTAAGAATGGTCTTTCTCTATGTTATATTAACAGCCTAACTTTTAACGAGCAATGCACCATAAGATCACATTTAAACTATAAAAAACACTATATTTCAGCCTATATTAATAACCTCTATGTAAGGAAACGTTGAATACCGTACTCATCAAATTCATTAAACACGTTATTAAATCATAATTCATTTTTAAACACTGACAGGAACTTTCAGAGCTGATTCCAAGGTTACTGCGTTTATAAAACAACTCTATGAAAGACTCAGATCACGTATCTAAAAATAATTCGCTATAGTAAAAGAGAAATAATAAGAGGAGTTTCCTACCGTTCTGCAATGTTTGGTCTTCACGCACGTCTGACGCTCCGCGGCGCGTCTCCGCCCCTCACACGCGCGAATACTGCACTAAATTAATCATCATTACTAATTATTATACATTTATTTCATTGTCAGCTTCAGGTACTTCATTTATTATTCGTCAATGAACTGTATGAGGGTCATTATATGAAAACGTGCCATTTTGTGTCCCTCAGAAAAAAAAGCTCTGTAAACCTTAATAAACCAAAAAACAAATAAAATATTTTATAATTTAGTTTCCATAATATGTCTCGTAATATAAGAATGAATTAATTTCTGCTTCTTTTGTTTTTAAAGGATTTTAATCACATTTTTGTGCAAAGCATCTTGCAGAAATGTTGAAAATGGCCTGTTCCTCAGTATGATTTGTCTATTTCAACTTGCTATGGAGGCCAAAAAAGTCAAGCTATCATAAAAAACATATACTAGTATAAAGCCTTAAGTGATCCCAAACTCTGACCTGTGTGTGTGTGTGTGTGTAGCACTTACACACTAATCCTCACAATAATAAAGATGTTAAATACTCATCTGAGGAGGAAACAGTGTTGCATCATAATGAAAAGAAGTGTGACGTGCACTTTTCTGTAAACTAAGACAAACATTTTCACTGATTTAGGGTAGAGTAAAAATATTTACTGTATTGCGCAAGTTAGTTCATACTTAGATATAATTGTATATGCAATATTACCTTTTCTTTTCATCGTCATCGTTAAGAGTTCATGATCATTTCTGCTCAACTTTATGTTTCAGGTGATAAATCCATCCACAATTCATGAAACACAACACATGCAACTGAGGTACAAGAAGACGTGACTTCCAAAAGTCATTGAAATCATTTAAAAATCAAATCGACCGGTTAAAAAAAGGCCTCAGGTCCAAATATTAATTTATCACGAATTAACTGTTTGACAACCACTTCCTGCTCTGATGTCCAGATCTGAATTTAAAAAAAGAAATCACAAACAGGCTCCGAAGTCCCGATCTGAATCAACCGAGTCCCGAACAGGCTCCAAAGTGCTCTTCTTTTTAACTTTTTATTCATCTAAGAATCCTGAAAAAAGTATCACAGATTGCAAAAATAATATTTATCAGCAAAACTGTTGATAATTCTAATAATAAATCATCATATTATTCTGATTTCTGAAGATCATGTGACACTGAAGACTGGAGGAATGATGCTCAAAATACAGCTGCACATCACATAAATAAATTACACTTTCATCTATATTAAAATAAAAAAATTTGTAATAATATTTCACAATATTACATGTTTTCCAGTAGTTTTGATGAAATAAATGCTGTCTTGATGAGTAAAATAAATTCCTGTAAAAAATACATTAAAAATCATTCTGATCCTAATCTCTGACTGGTAGTGTGTGTATGTGTATATATATATATATATATATATATATATATATATAATCCCACTAACACAGGCAAGGCAAGTTTATTTATATAGCACATTTCATACACAATGGTGCCGATCTGAATCAACCGATTCGCGAACAGGCTCCGAAGTGCCGATCTGAATCAACCGAGTCGCGAACAGGCTCCGAAGTGCCGATCTGAATCAACCGAGTCGCGAACAGGCTCCGAAGTCCCGATCTGAATCAACCGAGTCGCGAACAGGCTCCGAAGTGCCGATCTGAAAACTTCGAAACTAAAAAAACAACTCTATTTCTCTAATAACTCTAATAACTCTACAATTCTATGAAAGACTCAGATCAAGTATCTAAAAATAAATCACTATAGTAAAAGAGAAATAATAAGAGGAGTGAAGATTCCTACCCTTCTGCTGTGTTTGGTCCTCACACGCGCAATTACAAAGCTAAATCAATCATCTGTGCTAATTATTATACATTTACTTCATTGTCAGCTTCTGGTTCTTCATTTATTATTGTTCAATGAACTGTTTGAAACAAAACAAAAAGCTGTATTTCAGTAATAATTCAAAATTATAAAAATAAAATATATAAAATAATGGTTTCTATTTTAATATTCTTTAAAATATAATTTATTTCTGTGATGTGCAGCTGTATCTTCAGCATCATTCCTCCAGTCTTCAGTGTCACATGATCTTTAGAAATCATGAAAATATGATGATTTATTATTATAACTATTAATAGTTGTGCTACCAAATATTATTTTGGAATCTGCGATATTTTTTCAGGATTCTTCGATGTATAATTTTTTTAAAGAACAGCGTTTATTCAAAATATAATTTAACACATCCTGAATAAAAGATTATAAGATCTAATAAAGAATACAGTTTCTTATAAAAAAAGAAAGGATAAAAATTTACTACCCCAAACTACTGAACTGTAGTGAATATTGTTAGAAAATATATATATATATTTTAAATAAATGCTTTTCTTTTTAACTTTTTATTCATCAAAGAATCCTGAAAAAAGTATCACAGATTGCAAAATAATATTTATCAGCAAAACTGTTGATAATTCTAATAATAAATCATCATATTATTCTGATTTCTGAAGATCATGTGACACTGAAGAATGGAGGAATGATGCTGAAAATACAGCTGCACATCACATAAATAAATGACACTTTCATGTATATTAAAATAGAAAAATGTTAATAATATTTGACAATATTACATGTTTTCCAGTAGCTTTGATCAAATAAATGCTGTCTTGATGAGTAAAATAAATTCCTGTAAAAAAAGCATTAAAAATCATTCTGAACCCAATCTCTGACTAGTACTGTGTGTATGTGTGTGTGTGTGTTTTATATATATATATATATATATATATATATATATATATATATAATCCCACTAACACACTAGGCAAGACAAGGCAAGTTTATTTATATAGCACATTTCATACACAATGGTGCCGATCTGAATCAACCGAGTCGCGAACATGCTCCGAAGTGCCGATCAGAATCAACCGAGTCGCGAACAGGCTCCGAAGTGCCGATCTGAATCAACCGAGTCGCGAACACGCTCCGAAGTGCCGATCTGAATCAACCGAGTCGCGAACACGCTCCGAAGTCCCGATCTGAATCAAACGAGTGGCGAACAGGCTCCGAAGTCGCGATCTGAATCAACCGAGTCGCGAACAGGCTCCGAAGTGCCGATCTGAATCAACCGTGTCGCTAGCATGCTCCGAAGTGCCGATCTGAATCAACGGAGTCGCGAACAAGCTCCGAAGTGCCGATCTGAAAACTTCGAACAAAGAATGTAAAAAATAAATGCATTTCAATATAGTAAAAATAATTAAGAATGGTCTTTCTCTATGTTATATTAACAGCCTAACTTTTAACGAGCAATGCACCATAAGATCACATTTAAACTATAAAAAACACTATATTTCAGCATATATTAATAACCTCTATGTAAGGAAACGTTGAATACCGTACTCATCAAATTCATTAAACACGTTATTAAATCATAATTCATTTTTAAACACTGACAGGAACTTTCAGAGCTGATTCCAAGGTTACTGCGTTTATAAAACAACTCTATGAAAGACTCAGATCACGTATCTAAAAATAATTCGCTATAGTAAAAGAGAAATAATAAGAGGAGTTTCCTACCGTTCTGCAATGTTTGGTCTTCACGCACGTCTGACGCTCCGCGGCGCGTCTCCGCCCCTCACACGCGCGAATACTGCACTAAATTAATCATCATTACTAATTATTATACATTTATTTCATTGTCAGCTTCAGGTACTTCATTTATTATTCGTCAATGAACTGTATGAGGGTCATTATATGAAAACGTGCCATTTTGTGTCCCTCAGAAAAAAAAGCTCTGTAAACCTTAATAAACCAAAAAACAAATAAAATATTTTATAATTTAGTTTCCATAATATGTCTCGTAATATAAGAATGAATTAATTTCTGCTTCTTTTGTTTTTAAAGGATTTTAATCACATTTTTGTGCAAAGCATCTTGCAGAAATGTTGAAAATGGCCTGTTCCTCAGTATGATTTGTCTATTTCAACTTGCTATGGAGGCCAAAAAAGTCAAGCTATCATAAAAAACATATACTAGTATAAAGCCTTAAGTGATCCCAAACTCTGACCTGTGTGTGTGTGTGTGTAGCACTTACACACTAATCCTCACAATAATAAAGATGTTAAATACTCATCTGAGGAGGAAACAGTGTTGCATCATAATGAAAAGAAGTGTGACGTGCACTTTTCTGTAAACTAAGACAAACATTTTCACTGATTTAGGGTAGAGTAAAAATATTTACTGTATTGCGCAAGTTAGTTCATACTTAGATATAATTGTATATGCAATATTACCTTTTCTTTTCATCGTCATCGTCAAGAGTTCATGATCATTTCTGTTCAACTTTATGTTTCAGGTGATAAATCCATCCACAATTCATGAAACACAACACATGCAACTGAGGTACAAGAAGACGTGACTTCCAAAAGTCATTGAAATCATTTAAAAATCAAATCGACCGGTTAAAAAAAGGCCTCAGGTCCAAATATTAATTTATCACGAATTAACTGTTTGACAACCACTTCCTGCTCTGATGTCCAGATCTGAATTTAAAAAAAGAAATCACAAACAGGCTCCGAAGTCCCGATCTGAATCAACCGAGTCCCGAACAGGCTCCAAAGTGCTCTTCTTTTTAACTTTTTATTCATCTAAGAATCCTGAAAAAAGTATCACAGATTGCAAAAATAATATTTATCAGCAAAACTGTTGATAATTCTAATAATAAATCATCATATTATTCTGATTTCTGAAGATCATGTGACACTGAAGACTGGAGGAATGATGCTCAAAATACAGCTGCACATCACATAAATAAATTACACTTTCATCTATATTAAAATAAAAAAAATGTAATAATATTTCACAATATTACATGTTTTCCAGTAGTTTTGATGAAATAAATGCTGTCTTGATGAGTAAAATAAATTCCTGTAAAAAATACATTAAAAATCATTCTGATCCTAATCTCTGACTGGTAGTGTGTGTATGTGTTTATATATATATATATATATATATATATATATATATATATATATATATATATATATATATATATATATATATATATATATATATATATATATAATCCCACTAACACAGGCAAGGCAAGTTTATTTATATAGCACATTTCATACACAATGGTGCCGATCTGAATCAACCGATTCGCGAACAGGCTCCGAAGTGCCGATCTGAATCAACCGAGTCGCGAACAGGCTCCGAAGTGCCGATCTGAATCAACCGAGTCGCGAACAGGCTCCGAAGTCCCGATCTGAATCAACCGAGTCGCGAACAGGCTCCGAAGTGCCGATCTGAAAACTTCGAAACTAAAAAACAACTCTATTTCTCTAATAACTCTAATAACTCTACAATTCTATGAAAGACTCAGATCAAGTATCTAAAAATAAATCACTATAGTAAAAGAGAAATAATAAGAGGAGTGAAGATTCCTACCCTTCTGCTGTGTTTGGTCCTCACACGCGCAATTACAAAGCTAAATCAATCATCTGTGCTAATTATTATACATTTACTTCATTGTCAGCTTCTGGTTCTTCATTTATTATTGTTCAATGAACTGTTTGAAACAAAACAAAAAGCTGTATTTCAGTAATAATTCAAAATTATAAAAATAAAATATATAAAATAATGGTTTCTATTTTAATATTCTTTAAAATATAATTTATTTCTGTGATGTGCAGCTGTATCTTCAGCATCATTCCTCCAGTCTTCAGTGTCACATGATCTTTAGAAATCATGAAAATATGATGATTTATTATTATAACTATTAATAGTTGTGCTACCAAATATTATTTTGGAATCTGCGATATTTTTTCAGGATTCTTCGATGTATAATTTTTTTAAAGAACAGCGTTTATTCAAAATATAATTTAACACATCCTGAATAAAAGATTATAAGATCTAATAAAGAATACAGTTTCTTATAAAAAAAGAAAGGATAAAAATTTACTACCCCAAACTACTGAACTGTAGTGAATATTGTTAGAAAATATATATATATATTTTAAATAAATGCTTTTCTTTTTAACTTTTTATTCATCAAAGAATCCTGAAAAAAGTATCACAGATTGCAAAATAATATTTATCAGCAAAACTGTTGATAATTCTAATAATAAATCATCATATTATTCTGATTTCTGAAGATCATGTGACACTGAAGAATGGAGGAATGATGCTGAAAATACAGCTGCACATCACATAAATAAATGACACTTTCATGTATATTAAAATAGAAAAATGTTAATAATATTTGACAATATTACATGTTTTCCAGTAGCTTTGATCAAATAAATGCTGTCTTGATGAGTAAAATAAATTCCTGTAAAAAAAGCATTAAAAATCATTCTGAACCCAATCTCTGACTAGTACTGTGTGTATGTGTGTGTGTGTGTTTTATATATATATATATATATATATATATATATATAATCCCACTAACACACTAGGCAAGACAAGGCAAGTTTATTTATATAGCACATTTCATACACAATGGTGCCGATCTGAATCAACCGAGTCGCGAACATGCTCCGAAGTGCCGATCAGAATCAACCGAGTCGCGAACACGCTCCGAAGTGCCGATCTGAATCAACCGAGTCGCGAACACGCTCCGAAGTGCCGATCTGAATCAACCGAGTCGCGAACACGCTCCGAAGTCCCGATCTGAATCAAACGAGTGGCGAACAGGCTCCGAAGTCGCGATCTGAATCAACCGAGTCGCGAACAGGCTCCGAAGTGCCGATCTGAATCAACCGTGTCGCTAGCATGCTCCGAAGTGCCGATCTGAATCAACGGAGTCGCGAACACGCTACGAAGTGCCGATCTGAAAACTTCCAACAAAGAATGTAAAAAATAAATGCATTTCAATATAGTAAAAAATAATTAAGAATGGTCTTCTCTATGTTTTATATTAACAGCCTAACTTTTAACGAGCAATGCACCATAAGATCACATTTAAACTATAAAAAACACTATATTTCAGCCTATATTAATAACCTCTATGTAAGGAAACGTTGAATACCGTACTCATCAAATTCATTAAACACGTTATTAAATCATAATTCATTTTAAACACTGACAGGAACTTTCAGAGCTGATTCCAAGGTTACTGCGTTTATAAAACAACTCTATGAAAGACTCAGATCACGTATCTAAAAATATTCGCTATAGTAAAAGAGAAATAATAAGAGGAGTTTCCTACCGTTCTGCAATGTTTGGTCCTTCACGCACGTCTGACGCTCCGCGGCGCGTCTCCGCCCCTCACACGCGCGAATACTGCACTAAATTAATCATCATTACTAATTATTATACATTTATTTCATTGTCAGCTTCAGGTACTTCATTTATTATTCGTCAATGAACTGTATGAGGGTCATTATATGAAAACGTGCCATTTTGTGTCCCTCAGAAAAAAAGCTCTGTAAACCTTAATAAACCAAAAAAACAAATAAAATATTTTATAATTTAGTTTCCA
>NW_020527067.1:0-31618 GCF_003368295.1 Carassius auratus | reverse complement strand
GGTTGCTAGGGCGGTTGCTATGGTAACCTGGGTGGTTGCTAGGCAGTTGCTACGGTACTTTGGGTGGTTGCGGCTAAGGTGTTTTGCTAGGCGGTTGCTAGGGTGTTTTTGCTGGTTGCTAGGCAGTTGCTATGGTAACCGGGGTGGTTGCTATGATGTTACTAGGTGGTTGGTAGTTGTCACAGATGGTCACTATGTAGTTATTATAGAGTTCTCTTAGCCCATTTGAGCACTTAGCTAATCATATTAGCATGTAGCTAATCACTGCTAGCATGACTAGCATGTTGGAAGTCCAGTGTGCTAGCATGAGGCAAAAAATCCAACCGCCATGTCTGTACGATGTTCTGATGCAGAGATATAGGTCGTGCAAAACGGTTGCTAGGGTACTGTTTGGTTGCTATGGAGTGGCTTGGCAGCTGCCAATGATGAAACTCCAAAGGCTGTTCGCCAATATAAACCAACCCCATGCCTCTACGATGATCTGATGCAGAGATATAGATCTTGCAAAACGGTTGCTAGGGGTACTGTGTTTGGTTGCTAGGGAGTGCCTGGCAACTGCCAATGATGATACTCCAAGTCTGCTTGCTAGTCTGAATGATATAAACCAACCCCATGCTTTATGATATTCAGATTTGAAGATATCACTCTATGCTTTTTGGTCGCTAGGGAGGTCAAATGGTTGCTAGGGCGTGGCTATGAAGTGTTGAAGGTGATTCGTGATTGGCCATTTGCTGCCCCGAGTCCAAACGAGCCAACCCTAATGTTTCTATGACACTTCTATTCCAAAGTTATTCATTTTATAATTTTCAATGGAAGTCTATGGAGCTTGGTTTACTAGGGGCTTGTTATGGTTGCTAGGGCGTGGCTTGATAGCCTCATAACGACCCTGAGAGACTGATTGGTTGCCTGATTCAAATGAGCCCACCCCTTGTCTCAATGACATTGTGATAGGTAGTTATGTTCAATGCAAAATCCCTATGTAATTTCCCACAGTAGGTGAAACACATTGTTTCATGGGCTATCCCTAACCATTGGTATAGAATGGGGCAACTTTGGGGGGCTCTTGCGCCCCAGGGGTACAACTTATACCCCGTTGCGGGGTATGTTCTCACACAGCCTGATAGCCTCTCCAAATGTAGTGATTCACATGTTTCTGCGAAATTCTCTCTCGGAGCTACGATCCGTCAAAGTTGGCCGCAATGCATTGTCTATGGGATTTTTCGCCCGATTTTTCGCCCCGGTGTACGAACATCGTACGCCCGATCGCTTATAAAAGTCATAGCACACCATTCCCGTATAGGCCGCACGATTGACGCCTGTTTCGTTGGTCTGTGACGAAAACTGCGGGACTAGTTACGCGCCGAAAATCGTACGGAAGAAGTAAGAATAATAATAATAATAAGTATGTGAGATAATAATAGTAGTGCTTTGCCTCCGGCAAGCACCACTAATAAGTATGTGAGATAATAATAGTGATGCTTTGCCTCCGGCAAGCACCACTAATAATAAGTATGTGAGATAGTAATAGTGATGCCTTGCCTCCGGCAAGCACCACTAATAATAAGTATGTGAGATAATAATAGTGATGCCTTGCCTCCGGCAAGCACCACTAATAAGAATAATAATAAGTATGTGAGATAATAATAGTGATGCCTTGCCTCCGGCAAGCACCACTAACTAGAAGGTACATTTCCTGAAGAAAATGTGAGTGGTGCTTGCAGTGGCAAAACTCTGGCGCCCTGTAGCCACCCATGATGCCTGTGTGATGTTTTGAAGCAGAGAAAGAAGGATTTATATTGCTACATGGTTGCTAGGGTGCTCTATATGGTTGCTATGGTGTGACTATATAGTTTATGGGGTGATATTTAAAGATTATTTACCAGCCTGAATGCAAAAAGTCCTAGCCAGTGTTTCTATAGAGTTATTTTTGCTGAGATACAGCTTTTAAATGTAGTTAAACAGTTGCTAGGGGGCTAAAATTGGTTGCTAGGGCATGGATATAAAGTTGTTATGTCACTACTTATGGACTGCTTGATAGGCCGAGTCAAAAGAGCCCTCTCCCAAGCCTCTATGACTTTCTAATCCAAAGATATGATGTCAGATAGTTTTTCCAATGTTAAGTCAATGGGATATTTTCACACATTTTCTTCGCCCGCTGTACGATTATCGTAAGTCCGATTGCTTAGAAAAGTCATAGCACACCTCTCCTCTATATCCCGCACGATTTGACACCTCATTCATGGGTCTGTGACAAAAAATGCGGGAGGAGTAGCGTGCCAAAGTTTTGTCAAGGCGAATAGTAATAGTAACACTAGAAGGTACATTTCCTGAAGAAAATGTGAGTGGTGCTTGCAGTGGCAAAACTCTGCGCCCTGTAGCCACCCATGATGCCTGTGTGATGTTTTGAAGCAGAGATAAGGATTTATATTGCTACATGGTTGCTAGGGTGCTCTATATGGTTGCTATGGTGTGACTATATAGTTTATGGGGTGATATTTAAAGATTATTTACCAGCCTGAATGCAAAAAGCCCAAGCCAGTGTTTCTATATAGTTATTTTTGCTGAGATACAGCTTTTAAATGTAGTTAAACAGTTGCTAGGGGCTAAAATTGGTTGCTAGGGCATGGATATGAAGTTGTTATGTCACTACTTATGGACTGCTTGATAGGCCAAGTCAAAAGAGCCCTCTCCCAAGCCTCTATGACTTTCTAATCCAAAGATATGATGTCAGATAGTTTTTCCAATGTTAAGTCAATGGGATATTTTCACACGTTTTCTTCGCCCGCTGTACGATTATCGTAAGTCCGATTGCTTAGAAAAGTCATAGCACACCTCTCCTCAATATCCCGCACGATTTGACACCTCATTCATGGGTCTGTGACAAAAAATGCGGGAGGAGTAGCGTGCCAAAGTTTTGTCAAGGCGAATAGTAATAGTAACACTAGAAGGTACATTTCCTGAAGAAAATGTGAGTGGTGCTTGCAGTGGCAAAACTCTGCGCCCTGTTGCTAGGTTGTTGCAATGAGGTTGCTATGGTGGTTGCTAAGGTACCCTGGGTGGTTGCTCAGGCGGTTGCTAGGGTCCCCATGATGGTTGCTAAGGTACCCAGGGTGGTTGCTAGGGTAATCTGAATGGTTGCTAGGGTCTTGCTATGTGGTTGCAAGGGTACCCGGGGTGGTTGCTAGGGCGTCTAGGGTACGGGGTGGGTTGCTAGGGTGTTGCTATGTGGTTGCTAGGGTGCCCGGGGTGGTTGCTAAGGGCGGTTGCTAGGGTCCCCATGATGGTTGCTAGGGCCGTTGCTAGGGTACCCAGGGTGGTTGCTAGGGTAATCGGGGCGGTTGCTAGGGTGTTGCTATGTGGTTGCTAGGGTACCCGGGGTGGTTGCTAGGGCGGTTGCTAGGGTCCCCATGATGGTTGCTAGGGCCGTTGCTAGGGTACTCAGGGTGGTTGCTAGGGTAATCGGGGCGGTTGCTAGGGTGTTGCTATGTGGTTGCTAGGGTACCCGGGGTGGTTGCTAGGGCGGTTGCTAGGGTCCCCATGATGGTTGCTAGGGCCGTTGCTAAGGTACCCAGGGTGGTTGCTAGGGTAATCGGGGCGGTTGCTAGGGTGTTGCTATGTGGTTGCTAGGGTACCCGGGGTTGCTAGGGTTGCTGGTCCTGCTAGGGCGGTTGCTATGGTAACCTGGGTGGTTGCTAGGCAGTTGCTACGGTACTTGGGGTGGTTGCTAAGGTGTTGCTAGGCGGTTGCTAGGGTGTTTTGGCTGGTTGCTAGGCAGTTGCTATGGTCTCCTGGGTGGTTGCTATGATGTTACTAGGTGGTTGGTAGTTGTCACAGATGGTCACTATGTAGTTATTATAGAGTTCTTAGCCCATTTGAGCACTTAGCTAATCACTATTAGCATGTAGCTAATCACTGCTAGCATGACTAGCATGTTGGAAGTCCAGTGTGCTAGCATGAGTCAAAAAATCCAACCGCCATGTCTGTACGATGTTCTGATGCAGAGATATAGGTCGTGCAAAACGGTTGCTAGGGTACTCCGTTTGGTTGCTATGGAGTGGCTTGGCAGCTGCCAATGGTGATACTCCAAAGGCTGCTCGCCAATATAAACCAACCCCCATGCCTCTACGATGTTCTGATGCAGAGATATAGATCTTGCAAAACGGTTGCTAGGGTACTGTGTTTGGTTGCTAGGGAGTGGCCTGGCAGCTGCCAATGATGATACTCCAATGGTTGCTTGCTAATATAAACCAACCCCCATGCTTCTATGTCTTTCAGATGTTAAGATATCTCTCTATACTTTGGGTTGCTAGGTAGCTCTTAATGGTTGCTAGGGCGTGGCTAGGTTGTCTTGAAGGAGATACATGATTGGCCGTTTGCTGCCCGAGTCAAACGAGCCCACCCTCATGTTTCTATGACACTTCTATCCAAAGTTATTCATTTGATCTTTTTCAATGGAAGTCTATGGGGCTTGTTGCTATGGCGCTCTATATGGTTGCTAGGGCGTGGCTTGATAGATTCATAATGATCCTGAGAGACTGATTGGTTGCCTGATTCAAATGAGCCCACCCCCTTGTCTCTATGACATGTGATCCAGAGTTATGTTCAATGCAAAATCCCTATGTAATTTCCCACAGTAGGAAAACACATGTTTCATGGGCGATCCCTCACCATTGGCTATGTAATGGGGCAACTTTGGGGGGCTCTTGCGCCCCAGGGGTACAACTTATACCCCATTGCGGGTATGATCTCGCACAGCCTGATAGCCTCTCCAAATGTGGTGATTCACATGTTTCTGCGAAATTCTCTCTCGGAGCTACGATCCGTCAAAGTTGGCCGCAATGCATTGTCTATGGGATTTTTCGCCCGTATTTTCGCCCGGTGTACGAACATCGTACGCCCGATCGCTTATAAAAGTCATAGCACACCATTCCCGATTAGGCCGCACGATTTGACGCCTGTTTCGTTGGTCTGTGACAAAACTGCGGGACTAGTTACGCGCCGAAATTTGTACGGAAGAAATAATAATAAGATAATAAGTATGTGAGATAATAATAGTGATGCCTTGCCTCCGGCAAGCACCACTAACTAGAAGGTACATTTCTGAAGAAAATGTGAGTGGTGCTTGCAGTGGCAAAACTCGGCGCCCTGTTGCTAGGTGTTGCAATGAGGTTGCTAGGGTACCCGGGGTGGTTGCTAGGGCGGTTGCTAGGGTCCCCATGATGGTTGCTAGGGCCGTTGCTAAGGTACCCAGGGTGGTTGCTAGGGTAATCGGGATGGTTGCTAGGGTGTTGCTATGTGGTTGCTAGGGTACCCGGGGTGGTTGCTAGGGCGGTTGCTAGGGTCCCCATGATGGTTGCTAGGGCGGTTGCTAGGGTACCCAGGGTGGTTGCTAGGGCAATTGGGGCGGTTGCTAGGGTGTTGCTATGTGGTTGCTAGGGTACCCGGGGTGGTTGCTAGGGCGGTTGCTAGGGTCCCCATGATGGTTGCTAGGGCCGTTGCTATGGTACTCAGGGTGGTTGCTAGGGTATTCGAGGCGGTTGCTAGGGTGTTGCTATGTGGTTGCTAGGGTACCCGGGGTGGTTGCTAGGGCGGTTGCTAGGGTCCCCATGATGGTTGCTAGGGCCGTTGCTAGGGTACCCAGGGTGGTTGCTAGGGTAATTGGGGTGGTTGCTAGGGTGTTGCTATGTGGTTGCTAGGGTACCCGGGGTGGTTGCTAGGGCGGTTGCTATGGTAACCTGGGTGGTTGCTAGGCAGTTGCTACGGTACTTGGGGTGGTTGCTAAGGTGTTGCTAGGCGGTTGCTAGGGTGTTTTGGCTGGTTGCTAGGCAGTTGCTATGGTCTCCTGGGTGGTTGCTATGATGTTACTAGGTGGTTGGTAGTTGTCACAGATGGTCACTATGTAGTTATTATAGAGTTCTTAGCCCATTTGAGCACTTAGCTAATCACTATTAGCATGTAGCTAATCACTGCTAGCATGACTAGCATGTTGGAAGTCCAGTGTGCTAGCATGAGTCAAAAAATCCAACCGCCATGTCTGTACGATGTTCTGATGCAGAGATATAGGTCGTGCAAAACGGTTGCTAGGGTACTCCGTTTGGTTGCTATGGAGTGGCTTGGCAGCTGCCAATGGTGATACTCCAAAGGCTGCTCGCCAATATAAACCAACCCCCATGCCTCTACGATGTTCTGATGCAGAGATATAGATCTTGCAAAACGGTTGCTAGGGTACTGTGTTTGGTTGCTAGGGAGTGGCCTGGCAGCTGCCAATGATGATACTCCGAAGTCTGCTTGCTATATGATATAAACCAACCCCCATGCCTTCTATGATATTTCAGATTTGAAGATATCTCTCTATGCTTTGGTCGCTAGGGAGCTCCAAATGGTTGCTAGGGCGTGGCTATGAGTGTTGAAGGTGATTCATGATTGGCCATTTGCTGCCCGAGTCAAACGAGCCCACCCTCATGTTTCTATGACACTTCTATCCAAAGTTATTCATTTGATCTTTTTCAATGGAAGTCTATGGAGCTTGTTGCTATGGTGCTCTATATGGTTGCTAGGGCGTGGCTTGATAGCTTCATAATGATCCTGAGAGTCTGATTGGTTGCCTGATTCAAATGAGCCCACCCCCTTGTCTCTATGACTATGTGATCCATAGTTATGTTCAATGCAAAATCCCTATGTAATTTCCCACAGTAGGAAAAACACATTGTTTCATGGGCGATCCCTCACCATTGGCTTAGTATGGGGCAACTTTGGGGGGCTCTTGCGCCCCAGGGGTACAACTTATACCCCATTGCGGGGTATGATCGCGCACAGCCTGATAGCCTCTCCAAATGTGGTGATTCACATGTTTCTGCGAAATTCTCTCTCGGAGCTACGATCCGTCAAAGTTGGCCGCAATGCATTGTCTATGCGATTTTTCGCCCGTTTTTCGCCCGGTGTACGAACATCGTACGCCCGATCGCTTATAAAAGTCATAGCACACCATTCCCGACTAGGCCGCACGATTTGACGCCTGTTTCGTTGGTCTGTGACGAAAACTGCGGGACTAGTTACGCGCCGAAATTTGTACGGAAGAATAAGAATAATAAGAATAATAAGTATGTGAGATAATAATAGTGATGCCTTGCCTCCGGCAAGCACCACTAACTAGAAGGTACATTTCCTGAAGAAAATGTGAGTGGTGCTTGCAGTGGCAAAACTCTGCGCCCTGTAGCCACCCATGATGCCTGTGTGATGTTTTGAAGCAGAGATAGAAGGATTTATATTGCTACATGGTTGCTAGGGTGCTCTATATGGTTGCTATGGTGTGACTATATAGTTTATGGGGTGATATTTAAAGATTATTTACCAGCCTGAATGCAAAAAGCCCAAGCCAGTGTTTCTATATAGTTATTTTTGCTGAGATACAGCTTTTAAATGTAGTTAAACAGTTGCTAGGGGGCTAAAATTGGTTGCTAGGGCATGGATATGAAGTTGTTATGTCACTACTTATGGACTGCTTGATAGGCCGAGTCAAAAGAGCCCTCTCCCAAGCCTCTATGACTTTCTGATCCAAAGATATGATGTCAGATAGTTTTTCCAATGTTAAGTCAATGGGATATTTTCACACATTTTCTTCGCCCGCTGTACGATTATCGTAAGTCCGATTGCTTAGAAAAGTCATAGCACACCTCTCCTCTATATCCCGCACGATTTGACACCTCATTCATGGGTCTGTGACAAAAAATGCGGGAGGAGTAGCGTGCCAAAGTTTTGTCAAGGCGAATAGTAATAGTAACACTAGAAGGTACATTTCCTGAAGAAAATGTGAGTGGTGCTTGCAGTGGCAAAACTCTGCGCCCTGTTGCTAGGTTGTTGCAATGAGCTTGCTACGGTGGTTGCTAAGGTACCCTGGGTGGTTGCTCAGGCGGTAATCTGAATGGTTGCTAGGGTCTTGCTATGTGGTTGCTAGGGTACCCGGGGTGGTTGCTAGGGCGGTTGCTAGGGTCCCCATGATGGTTGCTAGGGCCGTTGCTAGGGTACCCAGGGTGGTTGCTAGGGTGTTGCTATGTGGTTGCTAGGGTACCCGGGGTGGTTGCTAGGGCGGTTGCTAGGGTCCCCATGATGGTTGCTAGGGCCGTTGCTAGGGTACTCAGGATGGTTGCTAGGGTAATCGGGGTGGTTGCTAGGGTGTTGCTATGTGGTTGCTAGGGTACCCGGGCTGGTTGCTAGGGCGGTTGCTAGGGTCCCCATGATGGTTGCTAGGGCCGTTGCTAAGGTACCCAGGGTGGTTGCTAGGGTAATTGGGGCGGTTGCTAGGGTGTTGCTATGTGGTTGCTAGGGTACCCGGGGTGGTTGCTAGGGCGGTTGCTAGGGTCCCCATGATGGTTGCTAGGGCCGTTGCTAAGGTACCCAGGGTGGTTGCTAGAGTAATTGGGGCGGTTGCTAGGGTGTTGCTATGTGGTTGCTAGGGTACCCGGGATGGTTGCTAGGGCGGTTGCTATGGTAACCTGGGTGGTTGCTAGGCAGTTGCTACGGTACTTGGGGTGGTTGCTAAGGTGTTGCTAGGCGGTTGCTAGGGTGTTTTGGCTGGTTGCTAGGCAGTTGCTATGGTCTCCTGGGTGGTTGCTATGATGTTACTAGGTGGTTGGTAGTTGTCACAGATGGTCACTATGTAGTTATTATAGAGTTCTTAGCCCATTTGAGCACTTAGCTAATCACTATTAGCATGTAGCTAATCACTGCTAGCATGACTAGCATGTTGGAAGTCCAGTGTGCTAGCATGAGTCAAAAAATCCAACCGCCATGTCTGTACGATGTTCTGATGCAGAGATATAGGTCGTGCAAAACGGTTGCTAGGGTACTCCGTTTGGTTGCTATGGAGTGGCTTGGCAGCTGCCAATGGTGATACTCCAAAGGCTGCTCGCCAATATAAACCAACCCCCATGCCTCTACGATGTTCTGATGCAGAGATATAGATCTTGCAAAACGGTTGCTAGGGTACTGTGTTTGGTTGCTAGGGAGTGGCCTGGCAGCTGCCAATGATGATACTCCAATGGTCTGCTTGCTAATATAAACCAACCCCCATGCTTCTATGTCTTTCAGATGTTAAGATATCTCTCTATGACTTTGGTTGCTAGGTAGCTCTTAATGGTTGCTAGGGCGTGGCTAGGTTGTCTTGAAGGTGATACGTGATTGGCCGTTTGCTGCCCGAGTCAAACGAGCCCACCCTCATGTTTCTATGACACTTCTATCCAAAGTTATTCATTTGATCTTTTTCAATGGAAGTCTATGGGGCTTGTTGCTATGGTGCTCTATATGGTTGCTAGGGCGTGGCTTGATAGATTCACAGTGATCCTGAGAGACTGATTGGTTGCCTGATTCAAATGAGCCCACCCCCTTGTCTCTATGACTATGTGATCCATAGTTATGTTCAATGCAAAATCCCTATGTAATTTCCCACAGTAGGAAAAACACATTGTTTCATGGGCGATCCCTCACCATTGGCATAGTAATGGGGCAACTTTGGGGGGCTCTGCGCCCCAGGGGTACAACTTATACCCCATTGCGGGGTATGATCTCGCACAGCCTGATAGCCTCTCCAAATGTGGTGATTCACATGTTTCTGCGAAATTCTCTCTCGGAGCTACGATCCGTCAAAGTTGGCCGCAATGCATTGTCTATGGGATTTTTCGCCCGATTTTTCGCCCGGTGTACGAACATCGTACACCCGATCGCTTATAAAAGTCATAGCACACCATTCCCGAACAGGCCGCACGATTTGACGCCTCTTTTGCGGGTCTGTGACGAAAACTGCGGGACTAGTTACGCGCCGAAATTCGTACGGAAGAAGTAAGAATAATAAGAAGAATAATAAGTATGTGAGATAATAATAGTGATGCCTTGCCTCCGGCAAGCACCACTAACTAGAAGGTACATTTCCTGAAGAAAATGTGAGTGGTGCTTGCAGTGGCAAAACTCACCCTCTGTTGCTGTAGGGTGTTGTAATGAGGTTGCTAGGGTACCCGGGGTGGTTGCTAGGGCGGTTGCTAGGGTCCCCATGATGGTTGCTAGGGCCGTTGCTAAGGTACCCAGGGTGGTTGCTAGGGTAATCGGGATGGTTGCTAGGTTGTTGCTATGTGGTTGCTAGGGTACCCGGGGTGGTTGCTAGGGCGGTTGCTAGGGTCCCCATGATGGTTGCTAGGGCCGTTGCTAGGGTACCCAGGGTGGTTGCTATGGTAATCGGGGCGGTTGCTAGGGTGTTGCTATGTGGTTGCTATGGTACCCGGGGTGGTTGCTAGGGCGGTTGCTAAGGTCCCCATAATGGTTGCTAGGGCCGTTGCTAAGGTACCCAGGGTGGTTGCTAGGGTAATTGGGGCGGTTGCTAGGGTGTTGCTATGTGGTTGCTAGGGTACCCGGGGTGGTTGCTAGGCAGTTGCTATGGTCTCCTGGGTGGTTGCTATGATGTTACTAGGTGGTTGGTAGTTGTCACAGATGGTCACTATGTAGTTATTATAGAGTTCTTAGCCCATTTGAGCACTTAGCTAATCACTATTAGCATGTAGCTAATCACTGCTAGCATGACTAGCATGTTGGAAGTCCAGTGTGCTAGCATGAGTCAAAAAATCCAACCGCCATGTCTGTACGATGTTCTGATGCAGAGATATAGGTCGTGCAAAACGGTTGCTAGGGTACTCCGTTTGGTTGCTATGGAGTGGCTTGGCAGCTGCCAATGGTGATACTCCAAAGGCTGCTCGCCAATATAAACCAACCCCCATGCCTCTACGATGTTCTGATGCAGAGATATAGATCTTGCAAAACGGTTGCTAGGGTACTGTGTTTGGTTGCTAGGGAGTGGCCTGGCAGCTGCCAATGATGATACTCCAATGGTTGCTTGCTAATATAAACCAACCCCCATGCTTCTATGTCTTTCAGATGTTAAGATATCTCTCTATACTTTGGGTTGCTAGGTAGCTCTTAATGGTTGCTAGGGCGTGGCTAGGTTGTCTTGAAGGAGATACATGATTGGCCGTTTGCTGCCCGAGTCAAACGAGCCCACCCTCATGTTTCTATGACACTTCTATCCAAAGTTATTCATTTGATCTTTTTCAATGGAAGTCTATGGGGCTTGTTGCTATGGCGCTCTATATGGTTGCTAGGGCGTGGCTTGATAGCTTCATAATGATCCTGAGAGTCTGATTGGTTGCCTGATTAAAATGAGCCCACCCCCTTGTCTCTATGACACTGTGATCCAGAGTTATGTTCAATACAAAATCCCTATGTAATGTCCCACAGTAGGAAAAAGCCCTCCCTATACTTTGTATTAGGGGCAAATTTGGGGGGCTCTAGCCCCCCAGGGGTACAACTTATACCCCAATGCGGGGTATGTTCTTGCACAGCCTGATAACCTCTCCACATGTGGTGATTCACGTGTTTCTGCGAAATTTTCTCTCGGAGCTACGATCCGTCAAAGTTGGCCGCAATGCATTGTCTATGCGATTTTTCGCCCGTTTTTTCGCCCGGTGTACGAACATCGTACGCCCGATCGCTTATAAAAGTCATAGCACACCATTCCCGATTAGGCCGCACGATTTGACGCCTGTTTCGTTGGTCTGTGACAAAAACTGCGGGACTAGTTACGCGCCGAAATTTGTACGGAAGAATAATAATAATAAGTATAAGAATAACTAGAAGGTACATTTCCTGAAGAAAATGTGAGTGGTGCTTGCAGTGGCAAAACTCGCCCTCTGTTGCTATAGGGTGTTGTAATGAGGTTGCTAGGGTCCCTATGATGGTTGCTAGGGCCGTTGCTAGGGTACCCAGGGTGGTTGCTAGGGTGTTGCTATGTGGTTGCTATGGTACCCGGGGTGGTTGCTAGGGTCCCCACGGTGGTTGCTAGGGTAATCAGGGTGGTTGCTAGGGCGGTTGCTAGGGTCCCCAGGATGGTTGCTAGGGCCGTTGCTAGGGTACCCAGGGTGGTTGCTAGGGTAATCGGGGTGGTTGCTAGGGTGTTGCTATGTGGTTGCTAGGGTACCCGGGGTGGTTGCTAGGGCGGTTGCTAGGGTCCCCATGATGGTTGCTAGGACCGTTGCTAGGGTACTCAGGGTGGTTGCTAGGGTAATCGGGGTGGTTGCTAGGGTGTTGCTATGTGGTTGCTAGGGTACCCGGGGTGGTTGCTAGGGCGGTTGCTAGGGTCCCCATGATGGTTGCTAGGGCCGTTGCTAAGGTACCCAGGGTGGTTGCTAGGGTAATCGGGGCGGTTGCTAGGGTGTTGCTATGTGGTTGCTAGGGTACCCGGGGTGGTTGCTAGGGCGGTTGCTATGGTAACCTGGGTGGTTGCTAGGCAGTTGCTACGGTACTTGGGGTGGTTGCTAAGGTGTTGCTAGGCGGTTGCTAGGGTGTTTTGGCTGGTTGCTAGGCAGTTGCTATGGTCTCCTGGGTGGTTGCTATGATGTTACTAGGTGGTTGGTAGTTGTCACAGATGGTCACTATGTAGTTATTATAGAGTTCTTAGCCCATTTGAGCACTTAGCTAATCACTATTAGCATGTAGCTAATCACTGCTAGCATGACTAGCATGTTGGAAGTCCAGTGTGCTAGCATGAGTCAAAAAATCCAACCGCCATGTCTGTACGATGTTCTGATGCAGAGATATAGGTCGTGCAAAACGGTTGCTAGGGTACTCCATTTGGTTGCTATGGAGTGGCTTGGCAGCTGCCAATGGTGATACTCCAAAGGCTGCTCGCCAATATAAACCAACCCCCATGCCTCTACGATGTTCTGATGCGGAGATATAGATCTTGCAAAACGGTTGCTAGGGTACTGTGTTTGGTTGCTAGGGAGTGGCCTGGCAGCTGCCAATGATGATACTCCAATGGTTGCTTGCTAATATAAACCAACCCCCATGCTTCTATGTCTTTCAGATGTTAAGATATCTCTCTATACTTTGGGTTGCTAGGTAGCTCTTAATGGTTGCTAGGGCGTGGCTAGGTTGTCTTGAAGGAGATACATGATTGGCCGTTTGCTGCCCGAGTCAAACGAGCCCACCCTCATGTTTCTATGACACTTCTATCCAAAGTTATTCATTTGATCTTTTTCAATGGAAGTCTATGGGGCTTGTTGCTATGGCGCTCTATATGGTTGCTAGGGCGTGGCTTGATAGATTCACAGTGATCCTGAGAGACTGATTGGTTGCCTGATTCAAATGAGCCCACCCCCTTGTCTCTATGACACTGTGATCCAGAGTTATGTTCAATACAAAATCCCTATGTAATGTCCCATAGCAGGAAAAGTCCTCCCTATACTTTGTATTAGGGCCATTTTTGGGGGGCTCTCGCGCCCCAGGGGTACAACTTATACCCCACTGCGGGGTATGTTCTCGCACAGCCTGATAGCCTCTCCAAATGTGGAGATTCACGTGTTTCTGCGAAATTCTCTCTCGGAGCTACGATCCGTCAAAGTTGGCCGCAATGCATTGTCTATGCGATTTTTCGCCCGTTTTTTCGCCCGGTGTACGAACATCGTACGCCCGATCGCTTATAAAAGTCATAGCACACCATTCCCGATTAGGCCGCACGATTTGACGCCTGTTTCGTTGGTCTGTGACAAAAACTGCGGGACTAGTTACGCGCCGAAATTTGTACGGATCTAGTATAATAATAATAATAATAAGTATGTGAGATAGTAATAGTGATGCCTTGCCTCCGGCAAGCACCACTAATAAGTATGTGAGATAGTAATAGTGATGCCTTGCCTCCGGCAAGCACCACTAACTAGAAGGTACATTTCCTGAAGAAAATGTGAGTGGTGCTTGCAGTGGCAAAACTCGCCCCTCTGTTGCTAAGGTGTGGTTGCTAGGGTCCCCGTAATGGTTGCTAGGGCGGTTGCTAGGGTCCCCATGATGGTTGCTAGGGCCGTTGCTAAGGTACCCAGGGTGGTTGCTAGGGTAATCGGGGTGGTTGCTAGGGTGTTGCTATGTGGTTGCTAGGGTACCCGGGGTGGTTGCTAGGGCGGTTGTTAGGGTCCCCATGATGGTTGCTAGGGCCGTTGCTAAGGTACCCAGGGTGGTTGCTAGGGTAATTGGGGCGGTTGCTAGGGTGTTGCTATGTGGTTGCTAGGGTACCCGGGGTGGTTGCTAGGGCGGTTGCTAGGGTCCCCATGATGGTTGCTAGGGCCGTTGCTAAGGTACCCAGGGTGGTTGCTAGGGTAATTGGGGCGGTTGCTAGGGTGTTGCTATGTGGTTGCTAGGGTACCCGGGGTGGTTGCTAGGGCGGTTGCTATGGTAACCTGGGTGGTTGCTAGGCAGTTGCTACGGTACTTGGGGGGGTTGCTAAGGTGTTGCTAGGCGGTTGCTAGGGTGTTTTGGCTGGTTGCTAGGCAGTTGCTATGGTCTCCTGGGTGGTTGCTATGATGTTACTAGGTGGTTGGTAGTTGTCACAGATGGTCACTATGTAGTTATTATAGAGTTCTTAGCCCATTTGAGCACTTAGCTAATCACTATTAGCATGTAGCTAATCACTGCTAGCATGACTAGCATGTTGGAAGTCCAGTGTGCTAGCATGAGTCAAAAAATCCAACCGCCATGTCTGTACGATGTTCTGATGCAGAGATATAGGTCGTGCAAAACGGTTGCTAGGGTACTCCATTTGGTTGCTATGGAGTGGCTTGGCAGCTGCCAATGATGATACTCCAAAGGCTGCTTGCCAATATAAACCAACCCCCATGTCTCTACGATGTTCTGATGCAGAGATATAGATCTTGCAAAATGGTTGCTAGGGTACTGTGTTGGTTGCTAGGGAGTGGCCTGGCAGCTGCCAATGATGATACTTCAAAGTCTGCTTGACAATATAAACCAACCCCCATGCTTCTATGTCTTTCAGATGTTAAGATATCTATCTTTGGATTTAGGTTGCTAGGTAGCTCTTAATGGTTGCTAGGGCGTGGCTAGGTTGTCTTGAAGGTGATACGTGATTGGCCGTTTGCTGCCCGAGTCAAACGAGCCCACCCTCATGTTTCTATGACACTTCTATCCAAAGTTATTCATTTGATCTTTTTCAATGGAAGTCTATGGGGCTTGTTGCTATGGCGCTCTATATGGTTGCTAGGGCGTGGCTTGATAGATTCACAGTGATCCTGAGAGTCTGATTGGTTGCCTGATTCAAATGAGCCCACCCCCTTGTCTCTATGACACTGTCATCCTGAGTTATGTTCAATACAATATTCCTATGTAATTTCCCATTTCAGGAAAAACACAGTGTTTCATGGGCTATCCCGCACCATTGTAAGTCTATGGGGAAACTTTCGGGGTCTCTAGCGCCCCAGGGGTACAACTTGTACCCCTCTGCGAGGTATGTTCTTGCACAGCCTTATAGCCTCTCCAAATGTGGTGATTCACATGTTTCTGCGAAATTCTCTCTCAGAGCTATGCTCCGTCAAATTTTTTTGTAATGCATTCCTATGGGACGTTTTTCGGCCGTTTTTTCGCCCGCTGTACGAACATCGTACACCCGATCGCTTATAAAAGTCATAGCACACCATTCCCGATTAGGCCGCACGATTTGACGCCTGTTTCGTTGGTCTGTGACAAAAACTGCGGGACTAGTTACGCGCCGAAATTTTGTACGGAAGAAGAAGAAGAATAATAAGTATGTGAGATAATAATAGTGATGCCTTGCCTCCGGCAAGCACCACTAACTAGAAGGTACATTTCCTGAAGAAAATGTGAGTGGTGCTTGCAGTGGCAAAAACTCGCCCTCTGTTGCTATAGGGTGTTGTAATGAGGTTGCTAGGGTGGTTGCTAGGGAACCCGGGTTGGTTACTACGGTACATGGGATGGTTGCTAGGGCGGTTGCTAAGGTACCCAGGGTGGTTGCTAGGGTAATCGGGATGGTTTCTAGGGTGTTGCTATGTGGTTGCTAGGGTACCCGGGGTGGTTGCTAGGGTGGTTGCTAGGGTCCCCATGATGGTTGCTAGGGCCGTTGCTAGGGTACTCAGGGTGGTTGCTAGGGTAATCGGGGTGGTTGCTAGGGTGTTGCTATGTGGTTGCTAGGGTACCCGGGGTGGTTGCTAGGGCGGTTGCTAGGGTCCCCGTGATGGTTGCTAGGGCCGTTGCTTAGGTACCCAGGGTGGTTGCTAGGGTGATTGGGGCGGTTGCTAGGGTGTTGCTATGTGGTTGCTAGGGTACCCGGGGTGGTTGCTAGGGCGGTTGCTATGGTAACCTGGGTGGTTGCTAGGGCCGTTGCTAAGGTACCCAGGGTGGTTGCTAGGGTAATCGGGGCGGTTGCTAGGGTGTTGCTATGTGGTTGCTAGGGTACCCGGGGTGGTTGCTAGGCAGTTGCTATGGTCTCCTGGGTGGTTGCTATGATGTTACTAGGTGGTTGGTAGTTGTCACAGATGGTCACTATGTAGTTATTATAGAGTTCTTAGCCCATTTGAGCACTTAGCTAATCACTATTAGCATGTAGCTAAACACTGCTAGCATGACTAGCATGTTGGAAGTCCAGTGTGCTAGCATGAGTCAAAAAATCCAACCGCCATGTCTGTACGATGTTCTGATGCAGAGATATAGGTCGTGCAAAACGGTTGCTAGGGTACTCCGTTTGGTTGCTATGGAGTGGCTTGGCAGCTGCCAATGGTGATACTCCAAAGGCTGCTCGTCAATATAAACCAACCCCCATGCCTCTACGATGTTCTGATGCAGAGATATAGATCTTGCAAAACGGTTGCTAGGGTACTCCATTTGGTTGCTATGGAGTGGCTTGGCAGCTGCCAATTGTGATACTCCAAAGGCTGTTCATCAATATAAACCAACCCCCATGCCTCTACGATGTTCTGATGCAGAGATATAGATCTTGCAAAACGGTTGCTAGGGTACTGTGTTTGGTTGCTAGGGAGTGGCCTGGCAGCTGCCAATGATGATACTCCAATGGTTGCTTGCTAATATAAACCAACCCCCATGCTTCTATGTCTTTCAGATGTTAAGATATCTCTCTATACTTTGGGTTGCTAGGTAGCTCTTAATGGTTGCTAGGGCGTGGCTAGGTTGTCTTGAAGGAGATACATGATTGGCCGTTTGCTGCCCGAGTCAAACGAGCCCACCCTCATGTTTCTATGACACTTCTATCCAAAGTTATTCATTTGATCTTTTTCAATGGAAGTCTATGGGGCTTGTTGCTATGGCGCTCTATATGGTTGCTAGGGCGTGGCTTGATAGATTCACAGTGATCCTGAGAGACTGATTGGTTGCCTGATTCAAATGAGCCCACCCCCTTGTCTCTATGACACTGTGATCCTGAGTTATGTTCAATACAAAATCCCTATGTAATGTCCCATAGTAGGAAAAACACAGTGTTTCATGGGCGATCCCTTACCATTGTATGTCTATGGGGCAAATTTGGGGGTCTCTAGCGCCCCAGGGGTACAACTTTTACCCCACTGCGGGGTATGTTCTCGCACAGCCTGATAGCCTCTCCAAATGTGGTGATTCACGTGTTTCTGCGAAATTCTCTCTCGGAGCTACGATCCGTCAAAGTTGGCCGCAATGCATTGTCTATGCGATTTTTCGCCGATTTTTCGCCCGGTGTACGAACATCGTACGCCCGATCGCTTATAAAAGTCATAGCACACCATTCCCGAATAGGCCGCACGATTTGACGCCTGTTTCGTTGGTCTGTGACAAAACTGCGGGACTAGTTACGCGCCGAAATTTGTACGGAAAGTAATAAAATGAAGATATATAATGAAGAAGTAATTAGATAAAATAGAATGGTGCTTGCATGGCAAAAACTTCTGAAGGTTTTGCTAGGATAATGTGGGTTGCTAGGGTCCACTCGATTGTTGCTAGGTGGTGTTGCTAGGGTACCCAGGGTGGTTGCTATGGGTATGTAGGTAAGGGGTGTGAATGGTGTTGCTAGGGCAGTGGTTGCTATGGGTGCTAGGGTCCCATGATGGTTGCTAGGGCCGTGCTAGTACCAGGGTGGTTGCTAGGGTAATCGGGGGGTTGCTAGGGTGTGCTATGTGGTTGCTAGGGTACCCGGGGTGGTTGCTAGGGTGGTTGCTAGGGTCCCCATGATGGTTGCTAGGGCCGTTTGCGTAGGGTACTCAGGGTGGTTGCTAGGGTAATCGGGGTGGTTGCTAGGGTGTTGCTATGTGGTTGCTAGGGTACCCGGGGTGGTTGCTAGGGCGGTTGCTAGGGTCCCCATGATGGTTGCTAGGGCCGTTGCTAAGGTACCCAGGGTGGTTGCTAGGGTAATTGGGGCGGTTGCTAGGGTGTTGCTATGTGGTTGCTAGGGTACCCGGGGTGGTTGCTAGGGCGGTTGCTATGGTAACCTGGGTGGGTTGCTAGGCAGGTTGCTAGGGTACTTGGGGTGGTTGCTAAGGTGTTGCTAGGCGGTTGCTAGGGTGTTTGGCTGGTTGCTAGGCAGTTGCTATGGTCTCCTGGGTGGTTGCTATGATGTTACTAGGTGGTTGGTAGTTGTCACAGATGGTCACTATGTAGTTATTATAGAGTTCTTAGCCCATTTGAGCACTTAGCTAATCACTATTAGCATGTAGCTAATCACTGCTAGCATGACTAGCATGTTGGAAGTCCAGTGTGCTAGCATGAGTCAAAAAATCCAACCGCCATGTCTGTACGATGTTCTGATGCAGAGATATAGGTCGTGCAAAACGGTTGCTAGGGTACTCCATTTGGTTGCTATGGAGTGGCTTGGCAGCTGCCAATGGTGATACTCCAAAGGCTGCTCGCCAATATAAACCAACCCCCATGCCTCTACGATGTTCTGATGCAGAGATATAGATCTTGCAAAACGGTTGCTAGGGTACTGTGTTTGGTTGCTAGGGAGTGGCCTGGCAGCTGCCAATGATGATACTCCAATGGTTGCTTGCTAATATAAACCAACCCCCATGCTTCTATGTCTTTCAGATGTTAAGATATCTCTCTATACTTTGGGTTGCTAGGTAGCTCTTAATGGTTGCTAGGGCGTGGCTAGGTTGTCTTGAAGGAGATACATGATTGGCCGTTTGCTGCCCCGAGTCAAACGAGCCCACCCTCATGTTTCTATGACACTTCTATCCAAAGTTATTCATTTTATCTTTTTCAATGGAAGTCTATGGGGCTTGTTGCTATGGTGCTCTATATGGTTGCTAGGGCGTGGCTTGATAGCTTCATAATGATCCTGAGAGTCTGATTGGTTGCCTGATTCAAATGAGCCCACCCCCTTGTCTCTATGACTATGTGATCCATAGTTATGTTCAATGCAAAATCCCTATGTAATTTCCCACAGTAGGAAAAACACATTGTTTCATGGGCGATCCCTCACCATTGGCTTAGTATGGGGCAACTTTGGGGGGCTCTTGCGCCCCAGGGGTACAACTTGTACCCCATTGCGGGGTATGATCGCGCACAGCCTGATAGCCTCTCCAAATGTGGTGATTCACATGTTTCTGCGAAATTCTCTCTCGGAGCTACGATCCGTCAAAGTTGGCCGCAATGCATTGTCTATGCGATTTTTCGCCCGTTTTTTCGCCCGGTGTACGAACATCGTACGCCCGATCGCTTATAAAAGTCATAGCACACCATTCCCGTATAGAGTCCGCACGATTTGACGCACTGTTTCATTGGTCTGTGACAAAAACTGTGGGACTTAGTTATCGGCGCCGAAATTTGTACGGAAGAAGTAAGAATATAAGAATAACTAGAAGTACATTCTGAAGAAATGTGAGTGTGCTTGCAGTGGCAAAACTCGGCGCCTGTGCCACCCATGAGCATGTTTGAAGCAGAGAAAGAAGATATATTGCTACATAGGTTAGTAGGTGCTCTATATGTGCTATGGTGTGACTATATAGTTATGGGGTAAGATTCTAAAGAATTATTTACCATGCCTGAAGGCAAAAAGCCCAAGCCAGTGTTCAATAGTTATTTTTGCTGAGATACAGCTTTGTAAATGTAGTCAATACGTTACTAAAGGCTAAAATTGGTTGCTAGGGTGATATGAAGTTTAGGTCACTACTATGGACTGGTTGCTAGCCCGAGTCAAAAGAGCCCTCTCCCAAGCCTCTATGACTTTTCTGATCCAAAGATATGATGTCAGATAGTTTTTCCAATGTTAAGTCAATGGGATATTTTCACACATTTTCTTCGCCCGCTGTACGATTATCGTAAGTCCGATTGCTTAGAAAAAGTCATAGCACACCTCTCCTCAATATCCCGAACGATTTGACACCTCATTCATGGGTCTGTGACAAAAAATGCGGGAGGAGTAGCGTGCCAAAGTTTTGTCAAGGCGAATAGTAATAGTAACACTAGAAAGTACATTTCCTGAAGAAAATGTGAGTGGTGCTTGCAGTGGCAAAACTCGCCCCTCTGTTGCTAAGGTGTGGTTGCTAGGGTACCCGGGGTGGTTGCTAGGGTGGTTGCTAGGGTCCCTATGATGGTTGCTAGGGCCGTTGCTAGGGTACCCAGGCTGGTTGCTAGGGTAATCGGGGTGGTTGCTAGGGTGTTGCTATGTGGTTGCTAGGGTACTCGGGGTGGTTGCTAGGGCAGTTGCTAGGGTCCCCATGATGGTTGCTAGGGCCGTTGCTAAGGTACCCAGGGTGGTTGCTAGGGTAATCGGGATGGTTGCTAGGGTGTTGCTATGTGGTTGCTAGGGTACCCGGGGTGGTTGCTAGGGCGGTTGCTAGGGTCCCCATGATGGTTGCTAGGGCCGTTGCTAGGGTACCCAGGGTGGTTGCTAGGGTAATCGGGGTGGTTGCTAGGGTGTTGCTATGTGGTTGCTAGGGTACCCGGGGTGGTTGCTAGGGCGGTTGCTATGGTAACCTGGGTGGTTGCTAGGCAGTTGCTACGGTACTTGGGGTGGTTGCTAAGGTGTTGCTAGGGGTGGGTGTTTTGGCTGGTTGCTAGGCAGTTGCTATGGTCTCCTGGGTGGTTGCTATGATGTTACTAGGTGGTTGGTAGTTGTCACAGATGGTCACTATGTAGTTATTATAGAGTTCTTAGCCCATTTGAGCACTTAGCTAATCACTATTAGCATGTAGCTAATCACTGCTAGCATGACTAGCATGTTGGAAGTCCAGTGTGCTAGCATGAGTCAAAATATCCAACCGCCATGTCTGTACGATGTTCTGATGCAGAGATATAGGTCGTGCAAAACGGTTGCTAGGGTACTCCGTTTGGTTGCTATGGAGTGGCTTGGCAGCTGCCAATGGTGATACTCCAAAGGCTGCTCGCCAATATAAACCAACCCCCATGCCTCTACGATGTTTTGATGCAGAGATATAGATCTTGCAAAACGGTTGCTAGGGTACTGTGTTTGGTTGCTAGGGAGTGGCCTGGCAGCTGCCAATGATGATACTCCAAAGGTTGCTTGCTAATATAAACCAACCCCCATGCTTCTATGTCTTTCAGATGTTAAGATATCTCTCTTCGCTTTTGGTCGCTAGGTAGCTCTTAATGGTTGCTAGGGCGTGGCTATGAAGTGTTGAAGGTGATTCGTGATTGGCCATATGCTGACCCGAGTCTAACAAGCCCACCCGCATGTTTCTATGACACTTCTATCCAAAGTTATTCATTTTATCTTTTTCAATGGAAGTCTATGGAACTTGTTGCTATGGCGCTCTATATGGTTGCTAGGGCGTGGCTTGATAACTTCAAAGTGATCCTGAGAGTCTGATTGGTTGCCTGATTAATATGAGCCCTCCCCCTTGTCTCTATGACACTATAATCCAGAGTTATGTTCAATGCAAAATCCCTATGTAATTTCCCATAGAAGCCCTCCCTATACTTTGTATTAGGGGCAAATTTGGGGGTCTCTTGCGCCCCAGGGGTACAACTTATACCCCAATGCGGGGTATGTTCTCACACAGCCTGATAGCCTCTCCAAATGTGGTGATTTACGTGTTTCTGCGTAATTCTCTCTCGGAGCTACGATCCGTCAAAATTGGCCGCAATGCATTGTCTATGGGATTTTTCGCCCGTTTTTTCGCCCGGTGTGCGAACATTGTACGCCCGATCGCTTATAAAAGTCATAGCACACCATTCCCGATTAGGGCGCACGATTTGACGCCTGTTTCGTTGGTCTGTGACGAAAACTGCGGGACTAGTTACGCGCCGAAATTTGTACGGATCTAGATATAATAATAATAATAGATTCCGGAACTAGAAGGTACATTTCCTGAAGAAAATGTGAGTGGTGCTTGCAGTGGCAAAACTCTGCGCCCTGTAGCCACCCATGATGCCTGTGTGATGTTTTGAAGCAGAGATAGAAGGATTTATATTGCTACATGGTTGCTAGGGTGCTCTATATGGTTGCTATGGTGTGACTATATAGTTTATGGGGTGATATTTAAAGATTATTTACCAGCCTGAATGCAAAAAGCCCAAGCCAGTGTTTCTATATAGTTATTTTTGCTGAGATACAGCTTTTAAATGTAGTTAAACAGTTACTAGGGGGCTAAAATTGGTTGCTAGGGCATGGATATGAAGTTGTTATGTCACTACTTATGGACTGCTTGATAGGCCGAGTCAAAAGAGCCCTCTCCCAAGCCTCTATGACTTTCTGATCCAAAGATATGATGTCAGATAGTTTTTCCAATGTTAAGTCAATGGGATATTTTCACACATTTTCCTTCGCCCACTGTACGATTATCGTAAGTCCGATTGCTTAGAAAAGTCAATAGCACACCTCTCCTCAATATCCCCGCACGATTTGACACGCTCATTCATGGGTCTGTGACAAAAAATGCGGGAGGAGTAGCGTGCCAAAGTTTTGTCAAGGCGGATAGTAATAGGTAACACTAGAAGGTACATTCCTAAAGAAAATGTGAGTGGTGCTTGCAGTGGGCAAACTCGCCCTCCTGCGCCTTCTGTTGCTACAGGTGTGTCTTGCTAGGGTACCCTTGAAGGATGGTTGCTAGGCCGGTCCCATGATGGTGCCTTCTAAGTACCCAGGGTGTGCTACAGCGGCTGTCGGGTGGTTGCTAGGGCGGTTGCTAGGGTCCCCATGATGGTTGCTGGCCGTTGCTAGGTACCAGGGGTTGCTAGGGTAATTGGGTGGTTGCTAGGGTGGTTGCTAATCTGGGTGGTTGCTAGGTGTTGCTATGGTTGCTAGGGTACCGGGGTGGTTGCTAGGGCGGTTGCTAGGGTCCAAATGATGGTTGCTAGGGCCGTTGCTAGGGTACCCAGCGTGGTTGCTAGGGTAATCGGGGTGGTTGCTAGGGTGTTGCTATGTGGTTGCTAGGGTACCCGGGGTGGTTGCTAAGGCGGTTGCTAGGGTCCCCATGATGGTTGCTAGGGCCGTTGCTAGGGTACTCAGGGTGGTTGCTAGGGTACCCGGGGTGGTTGCTAGGGCGGTTGCTAGGGTCCCCATGATGGTTGCTAGGGCCGTTGCTAAGGTACCCAGGGCGGTTGCTAGGGTAATTGGGGCGGTTGCTAGGGTGTTGCTATGCGGTTGCTAGGGTACCCGGGGTGGTTGCTAGGGCGGTTGCTATGGTAACCTGGGTGGTTGCTAGGCAGTTGCTATGGTACTTGGGGTGGTTGCTAAGGTGTTGCTAGGCGGTTGCTAGGGTGTTTTGGCTGGTTGCTAGGCAGTTGCTATGGTCTCCTGGGTGGTTGCTATGATGTTACTAGGTGGTTGGTAGTTGTCACAGATGGTCACTATGTAGTTATTATAGAGTCCTTAGCCCATTTGAGCACTTAGCTAATCACTATTAGCATGTAGCTAATCACTGTTAGCATGACTAGCATGTTGGAAGTCCAGTGTGCTAGCATGAGTCAAAAAATCCAACCGCCATGTCTGTACGATGTTCTGATGCAGAGATATAGGTCGTGCAAAACGGTTGCTAGGGTACTCCATTTGGTTGCTATGGAGTGGCTTGGCAGCTGCCAATGGTGATACTCCAAAGGCTGCTCGCCAATATAAACCAACCCCCATGCCTCTACGATGTTCTGATGCGGAGATATAGATCTTGCAAAACGGTTGCTAGGGTACTATGTTTGGTTGCTAGGGAGTGGCCTGGCAGCTGCCAATGGTGATACTCCAAAGTCTGCTTGACAATATAAACCAACCCCCATTCTTCTATGTGTTTCAGATGTTAAGATATCTCTCTATACTTTGGGTTGCTAGGTAGCTCTTAATGGTTGCTAGGGCGTGGCTAGGTTGTCTTGAAGGAGATACATGATTGGCCGTTTGCTGCCCGAGTCAAACGAGCCCACCCTCATGTTTCTATGACACTTCTATCCAAAGTTATTCATTTGATCTTTTTCAATGGAATTCAATGGGGCTTGTTGCTATGGTGCTCTATATGGTTGCTAGGGCGTGGCTTGATAGCTTCATAGTGATCATGAGAGTCTGATTGGTTGCCTGATTCAAATGAGCCCACCCCCTTGTCTCTATGACTATGTGATCCATAGTTATGTTCAATGCAAAATCCCTATGTAATTTCCCACAGTAGGAAAAACACATTGTTTCATTGGCGATCCCTCACCATTGGCATAGAATGGGGCAACTTTGGGGGGCTCTTGCGCCCCAGGGGTACAACTTATACCCCATTGCGGGGTATGATCGCGCACAGCCTGATAGCCTCTCCAAATGTGGTGATTCACATGTTTCTGCAAATTCTCTCTCGGAGCTACGAGCCGTCAAAGTTGGCCGCAATGCATTGTCTATGGGATTTTTCGCCCGATTTTTCGCCCGGTGTACGAACATCGTACACCCGATCGCTTATAAAAGTCATAGCACACCATTCCCGAATAGGCCGCACGATTTGACGCCTCTTTTATGGGTCTGTGACAAAAGCTGCGGGACGAGTTACGCGCCGAAATTTTGTACGGAATCTATAAGAAGAAGAATAAGAATAATAATAAGTATGTGAGATAATAATAGTGATGCCTTGCCTCCGGCAAGCACCACTAACTAGAAGGTACATTTCCTGAAGAAAATGTGAGTGGTGCTTGCAGTGGCAAAACTCGCCCCTCTGTTGCTAAGGTACTCTTGATAGTTGCTAAGGTGTTACTATGCGGTTGCCATAGGACACATTTGTTGATTGCTATGGCGGTTGCTAGGGTATTTGGGGTGGTTTCTAGGGTGTTGCTATGCGGTTGCTATTGCTATTTTTTGTGGTGTTTCAAGGACAGAAATATCACTTACAAAACATTTATTTTATTTTATTTTAATACAATAAATAATAAAACAAGATATTACAAATAAAGTACAGCACAAGCAAATCATGCAATGACTGTGGCAACTTTAATATTTAAAAGAATACCTCAGCGAATTTATTGCTATCCATGTTCAAACTGATTGTATTTGATGAATATATGATTGACCTGAAGAATAAAAACTATACCATACACTTGAACAATTGAGCTACGTTTATTATTTTATTATTATGTATTATAAATATGACAAATACCCGCAGAGAGAGCCAACGGCCTGGTGATATTTCATTATACAGCTCGATTCAACGTCGTTTAAAAATGTATTTAGTTTGAATATTTAGATCTGGGCAAAATCAGAGGGCCTTTTATTTTGAAATCGCGATGCATAGAGGTACGTTGTTGTATTCTCCTGTGTTTGCAACGTCTATGGTTTGCAAAGATGGTTTACGTTACGAATCTAGTGAGGTAACCCACAAACACACACACACACAGACCCCCACCCTTCCCAGATAAACATTGAGCAGCCCCACACAGTACAGTATATGCAAGTTTGTGGACCGAGCTGCAGAGATGGAGACGCGCTCTTCGCTTGTAAATTATAACAGTGCAATACAAAGGGAGTCAAAATTTGCGTGCGTTCCCAAATGAAACCCAACAAACAGCACATGCAATAAAAGGTTTTACCACAAACTCAACTTCATTCCAATATCGCGAGACTGCTTCTCACCTGTAGGAGTAATATCGCGAGATCTCGTGAGCTCCCAAAAGTCAGGTGAAATGGCTATTTAACACGCGCTGCATTGTTCATTTTGCGTGAAAATGTTTTTATCCAAACCAAAAATGAACAGTAATTTCATACATTCCTTTTAAAAATTCAAGTATTTTTCAAGGACCTTTAATATGGCTGTTTTCAGGGTTTTTAAATGTCAAAAACTCAATATTTTATAAAGTACTAAATTTAAATACTATTTGCCTGAATCAAAAAGACCAACTTTTACCTAAACTGCTTATATTTTCAGTGAATTGTAAAGCTTTGCCACACCGTAACATACGGTCATATATATCTGCTTCATTACCGATTTTCATTTACCATAAAGTTTTAACACATTTTTTAGATAAAGTAGTATTGATTGCCAGCCACAGCTTTGTGAAGTGGGCTGAGAGTTGGTCACCTGGGGGTCAAACCTGCAGTGGATCTTCTGAGCTTCATGACGGAGGACCTTTCTGTACTCCAGACACTTACCAACACCACAGTGGTGGACTGTTTATTTACAATAAACAGGTGGGATGGGATTCATTTGCCAGACCAGAGAAATTAATAAAAATAAAACATTAAAAACTTGTGTAAGTGCTGTTAATTTACTGTCATGGCAACCAAGTTTTATCAACAGTATTCAAATATTTAGGCTGACATTTTAAGTCTTTCTAATGATACTCATCCAGATCAAGTAAGAGTGTGATCTTAGCAGGTTTGGAGGTAAAACAAAGTTTGCTTATTGGATTATGATAAAAAATAACAAATATTTACACACAAAGTCTTCATGCATAGAAGAATACAAACCTTATTTAAAAGTTTAACCATCTTATTGTACCATCTGTGAATATACCATTCAATAAAGCAAACATGCAGGATTAGCCAATTCACCTAAAATGTTTAAGAATCTATCCCCGAGCCCAGCCACAGCTAGATCCTGTAGCTTTTAATTCACTACTATTAAATATTCTTTGTCAAATAAAAATTTCTGGACACCATAAGGTTATTAAACATTTTTGCAATCCTTAGTCCTGACATGAAATATTTAAGTGAAAAATAAAAAAATATGTTAACAGTGAAAAAATGTGCAGAGACATATTGTGGCCTTGATTTAAAAAAAAAAAAAAAAAAAAAAAAAAGTATAAAATAGTTTCTGGAAACAGCGTATCTAGAGTAAGTAAGGTTTGGGTCAATCTACTGAGAGTACATGTGACGTAAGTTAACCTTGCTTTCTGGAAAACCCCCTGGACCTTCTGTGAAGTTCAGAAGAACACATTAAATGTGCCATTGAAGAAGATACAATAAAGACAAAAACACTTGATGTGCCAATTCAACCAAAATGTTTATTAAAAGTATTAGAAAACACCTGTTGTGCCAAATCCCACCCTATAATGTTGCACTAGCTCACATATAAATATTATTTTAACTTCATATTAAAATTATCGAATTATGAAAATAAAAAAGAAATATCTTACTGTTGCAATAATAAAAAATTTAAAATCAAGTTTCTATTTTGGCAGAATAGTGGTGAAAGTGTTTGAATTATTCTATTAATAAAGTGAACCTTGTGCATGTTGCATTTAAAGCCATTGTAAAATACTCACATTACTGTCCATGATTGCGTCTATTACTGCACAAGTGTTTATAAAGGGCATAAGGCCATACATAAGCCCTGTGATTTCAGAAAACAGCAACACCCCTTAGCAGTTCTGAAAGCACTGTTAATCACAGCATCACAGGGCTTACTGCTTTACCTGTAAGTGACTAAGCCATAACATGATTTCATTTTTAGTCGTTTAAATTTCTATGATTTAATTAATAAAAAATTCATCGAGTCGCAAACTGTTGTTTTGGAAACCCTGGTCGGCAGGGACGCGAGAGGGACACAGGATTTGACACAACACCCCCAGTGAGCAAGCCAGTGGCGACGGTGGCAAGGAAAAAACTCTTAAGGAGATAAAAAACCTTGAGAGGAACCAGACTCATCAGGGGGAACCCATCCTCCTCAGGCATGGCGTACACATTATAAAAACATTATTATTCAAACTAATATATGAAATAGTAAACTGAGACCAATTATTTAATATAATAAGATAATTTAAAAATATATATTAATATTAATTAATTGATCATCTAATGATTCAGTGCAATTGGGTATTGAAGCATCTTCCGCCATCTAGCCGCTGGATCTGTCATGGCAAACAGGCTGGACACCCTGAGGTAGAGGAGGTAAAACAGATATGATCATGTTAGTGAATTGAATAAAAAAAATTTCATTCTGCAAGACTTACAGAGCATAAACTTTCAGGTCAGATGTATGTCTTGCAAGAGACATTTCTGCTCTCTCACTTCTGAGGACCATCATACACTTTAAAATCTAAGCGTTCACATCAAAGCACATGCCTCTGAACAAACACACTGTATGATAAAGTGCACTGAAACACTAGACCTTTCCAGTATTATTGACAAACTTTACCTCAGTGCTTAAATGTTCTTCTTCCGTTGCTTCTTTGGTCTTCAGCATTGTCTTCAACTCCAAACACATCTGGTCCCGTCCTCTGGCAATGAACTTAATAAATGAATAACAGGATCACTGCACACACACTTACTAATAAACTAAAAAATAATAATAAACATAATTAAGTAAACTAAAACTTACTGAAAGAAATTAGCCCATAAGCTGGTATCCAGCTCATCATCATCAGTGGAGAAGCACACTTGATCTTCTCAGACATTCTGACTCGCCGGTTCCTGAAAAACATCAAAATCAAAATTAGATTACAATATTCCTTTAAAATGTGGTTATCACATGCAGTAGCACAGTGACTGAAGTGACATCTTTTAACACTTACCTTTAGATGGTATATTGCACACTCAATATCCAGTGTTGGAGAGGACTGCTATGGTCTCCAAAATCTTCCTGCAACTTTACAGAAGAGCACATATCAATATTAGAATAGCAGAGGACTGCAAATAATATATCCAGTACACATCGTACAGATTGAACACAACATTTGAAACAAATGTTACGTTAGGGTAAAAATCAAATACATCACAACAGTGTCTTAATACTTCTCACTTAACCTTACTGTCTTTTAATGACTTACTGCTGCTGTTGCTCTCACTGTCTGTGTCTTCCCTGGAGTTATTACACTAACCCTGACTGCGTCCTGTATTCTGCTGCCTTCACTTCCTGTCCTGTCTGGAGCTGCCACACTACTCCTTCGTCCTTCCTGCTGCTGTACTCTAGGTAACTCAGGGACACAACACCTTTATATTACCACGGACAACACAATATAACCGCAACGTCACTGCCGTCGATAAAGGAGGTTAAATGGAACCTCAGTTCAATATGGCTTAAGGCCAAGACACCACTCATACAGAAGCCACTGGGGAACTAAGGCTGGTGTTGCCCCACTGTTGTCGTTAATGCTGATTCAGTGGCCCCAGTGACCTGGTATAGCGGGCAATTCACCTATGGAAAAAAACGCAATACACAGTACACAGGATTGTGGTAACTGTGGTAGGTCTCTAACACGCCCGATTGATGACAGAAGTCCGGATTTGAAATGTAGATGTGGGTCAAGTAGTGTGTGCTTTTCCGTCGTCGCTGATGTAATCAGTTGCGTGTATCCTCGAGATTGAAACAACTCCAGAATAGGTTTTTTCCAGGGTGTAAGGAGGTCCTCGTTGAAATCTCCACAGATGATGACGAGATCGTTGTGTGTGAGGTCCAGGTAATCCAGCATACTGTTCAGGTTGGTCAAGAAATCTCCAACACTGTACTGTGGTGGCCTATACACAGCTACGACTGCTGCTTTTATTGGGGAATCCAATTTGATCACAGCAAACTCCAGATCAGTCACATTTTGTATATATTGCCTGGGCTGAGTTGGAATGTGCTCCTTGCAATATATTGCGACTCCACCTCCATTTTTCCTTCCAAGTTCTTGATGTGTGGAGTAGGAGACATGCCTGTTGCGTGTGAACAAGTTGTATCCTTCCAATTGGAGATCTGAAGTAGACGATCCAGTCAGGTGTGTTTCTGTTAAACACAGAACATCGGCGAGTTGTAGCTCATGATGGCATCTGATATCCTCCATGTGAGATGCCAGTCCTTCCGTGTTGTGATGGATGATGGTGAGTGTCTGTTCCTGCCTATTTTCCCTCACATGCTGCAAAAGTGGCATGATTTCTTCAACTCTTGCTCTTCTCATGCTTTGCAAAGAGGGTTGTGATTTCAGGATCAGCATATATCTTCTTGTCGTCGAAATCCGTAATGTGTAATCCTTGTAGAGATGTCGTTCTGCTGAGGGCAACGTAGGCCATTCCCGGCTCAAAAATCTTCTTCAATGACACTACTGCAGAGTGCATTGTCATGCCTTGAACTTTGTGGGCTGTGCAGGCGTAAGCTAGCTTAATGGGAAACTGTCGACGAACGGCTCCTTTCCTCAGACTTTCTTCAGATCTCTCAATGTAAACCAAGACGTCTTCTTCACCTCGTACCTTTTTACGGTGTTTCTGACCGGCGTTCGGATTGTCAAGTTGAAGTCCTAACATTTGTACGGTGTCGATTCCATCTTTTGCTTTGGTGACGATGTTTGCAATCGTGCCAAAACATCCATTGACAATTCCATCTTCTACATCCAGGTTCCTGGTTACCATCACACGAACTCCCACTGCAACTTGCATTGTGTCCAGCAAGTCGTCCTTTTTCCAGTGACAGGTTTGTTTAATCGCTTCATCCTTCCTGTTCTTGGGTCTTTCCTGTAGTCTTCGGCATCAGATTGTTATGATGTCAGCGAAGAGGGCCTGTACAATCTCGGTATTGTACTTGTCAACCTCTTGTTAGTGGCGAATATGTGTAGAGCATCACGTGGACAGTCTTCTGGCTTCTTCACAGCCTGGAATAAACAAAGCGTCGATCATCTTCCCTGAGAGCTTCTGTCTTCTGCCTCACTCGTAGTCGGTTCAACAGTTGAGCGAAAGCGAGGTCTTCCTTCTGCCGCATGATCTCTGTGAGTGTGATGATTTTGAAAATGGTCCTTCCAGAAGTCCAGCATATCCTCTTCATACACACAGAGCGGTTTGGCTTTACCAAGCGGTGGCAGTTGATAATAATCCCCTACGACGAGGCAAGATATTCCTCCAAAAGGTTTCTTGTTGCCTTTGATCTGCTGAAATCTCCAGTTTACGTATGTGAACAGATCCTTTGAAACCATGGATATTTCATCGATGATAAGAATCTCCACGTCGCGTAATCCTGCTCTCACTTCATCAAGGGCGTTCCCAAGTCCTTGATAAGGTGGCTTCAGACTCCTTGGCAGTTTTAAAAGGGAATGCAGCGTTTTTCCAGAGATGTTGAATGCTGCAGTTCCAGTAAACGCAGACAACAAGCACCGTGGGCACGGAGAGATCCCTTCTTCCCGGAGTCGAGGGAGTTGTCGCAGAATCTTAGTTGCTTCCGAGTGTATGCACTTGATGACGTGCGATTTCCCACAACCTGCACCGCCTGACAAAAAGTAAAAAAACTGCTCTGGATTGTGACCCCACACACGCTTCTGACACCACTGGCGGACAGTGTAAAAAATTGCTGCCTGCGTCTCATTTAGACTCCTAAACATCTTCCTCAGATATTCATTAGTCATCTGTGGTGCCTCAATCTGTGGTACGACTCCGTCTCCATCTTCACGACGAATCTGGTATTCTGGAACATCATCCTGTTCATTT
>NW_020527066.1:0-17444 GCF_003368295.1 Carassius auratus | reverse complement strand
CGCCCCTGGAACACAGTCAGAAATGTGATGTATAGCTCACACATACTTGCACATATTCATATGAACTCAGTACACATATAGAATCGCATTCGTGCCGAAACAACTTTCGTATTGCATGTCATGGCTCCGCCCAACAGGAAGTCAGTATTTAGAGTTATGTAAAAAGCGCATGCCTCTGGAATTTGAAATACTTCATAGGTTTTTTCTCGATTGCCGCCAAACTCGGTCAACATGATCTCCAAGACACTGGGATGAAAAATGCCAGGGATTTTGATATCTCGAACGGTTGCTTGTGGCGAGGCGTGAAATTATGGCGAGAAATGAGAAACAGGAAGTGTCTAATACGTCCACATACATTTCCTGATTTAATCAAACTTCATCAGATTATTCCGTTGTATGATGTCGATCGCATATATGTGACTATTAGGAGTCAAAGTTATAGCGCCACCAACTGGCAGAAGGAAGTGTGTCATTTTCAAAATGATTTGAATTCAGCATCTTATTATTACTCGATTTGCTTCAAACTTATCAGAATAATGTTAAACACAGCCGATATAAATCTGCAAGGGGATATCGATATCTAAAAATTGTTGGCCGTGGCAACATGTCAAACTGGAATACTTCTCAGGTGTTTTGAGGCAAATAACATACTTAGAATTTCACAAACTCTGAACACCACATCAGTATTTCTGATAGAACTTAAATTGTGAATGGATTTTGGATAGCTTGAATGGTTTGCCGTGTGATTTTTTAAATGACTTACAAAGGGAATCTTATTGTATTTTTAAATTGCAGCTAAACACGTCAAATAAATTTTTTCATACAGATGAAAAAGTCATTCTGAGGAAATATGCATAGTTTAAACGACTTTACAACACTGTATGGATAACAGAAAATTAAAAAACTGTCAGACATCTCATCTCACTCTGTCCCTCTGTTTGAGTATATGTGCTTCAGACTTCCATTGTCTGAGAGAAAATTGCGCCCCTACAGGTTCAATTCCCGGACTTTTACTTTCACTTTTAAATCGGTTAAAAATACAAATAAATACTTAGATTTAATTCACACTGACAAGCTAAACCAACATATCTGATTATTACCGGTTCAGGGCTCATGGATAAATTATTTCTGGCCAGAGATACGTGAGAAATAGGAGAGATGAATCACCGCTGTGATCACGAGCGTCTGGAGTAAAGAGCTCAGAGAAAACGAATTTATTCCTGTTTTAAAGCTTTTAAAAATAAAATTATTACAGCGATATCACACAATCAACCAATTAGAACACACCAAGAGCTAAAATTCAGATGTTTTTGAACTGTTTGTGTGAAAATGAAATATTTGTGGCTGCCTATCTGAAATCACCGCTCCGATCAGCGCGTACAGTGTCGAGCTCAAAACAAACGAATTTATTCTTGTTTAAGAGCTTTTTTAAATAAAATATTACCACAAATGCACACAATAAACCCATTGTAACACTACAAGAGCTAAATGCAGGTGTTTTGTGACCTGTTTAAGTGTGCAAGACTATTTGAAAGCGCGACTGGCAGAATAACATATATCTCTCGAGCTGCAGGATTCTGCCTTTCGTCGTACGAACGAACACATCACGGACAAGATTATTTCAAAATACATAATAGCTTGGCGAATATAAACGAAAACAGCCACGTGAACATAAACTGGATCTACTGGATTTGAATATTAAAGTGACCATATTTACCACTTGCTTCTGTCTTCAATTTTAATCTATATAAAAAAGGAAACTCATTCGACTTGGCTGCTTTTTTAATGTGTGCGTATTTATTTATTTACCTTTTTATACATTTTGTATAATTTCATAGTTTGTGTATTACAATTATAAAAACCAAAATAAATTTAGCCACTCACATAGAAATAGCTTAGGCCTTAACCTTTTTCTGACAGTTTTAGGGATTTTTTAAAAATCCTAAAAAAAACTTATTTGTGCTGCAAATAATAATTTCAAACTCATTTGATACTGACCTTTGACATCCTGTGACATTATATTTATTTGAATTTACATAATCTCATAGATGTAACAGTAAATCTGCTCAGCTCACAGATCAATACTAAGCTGTAATGCAAGCAGAACTTTCACAAATGCTTATGAGTCATTTAAGGATTTGATAACACTGTAAAATAATGTCTAATTTGTTAACATTAGCAAATTCATTGATAACACTTTATAATAACTGCACTCATTAGTAAATAGTCAGTTCATGCTTTATAAAGCCTTGTCCCAATATTAATAGTCAGTAGTAAGCAGTTTATAAATACAGCTATAAATAGCTTGTCCTTGGTTTATAAGCACATTTATTAAAAAGGAGAGTAAAGGGTCAGTTATCTTCCTATGAAAAATAAAAGATAAAAATAAACAAACAACAACAACACAGATTGAAACAGAACTCAGAAATTTTATTGTGGATTTATGATAAAATCAGCCTGTAAATGAATTCATACTCCTCCTCATACTACTCCATATTCCTTTTTCAACATGATGCCAATATACTGAGATGTTAAATTGTGAATGGGTTTAGGATAGCTTAAATGGTGTTGCCATAGAGATTTATTAAAGTAACATAAAAAATACAATAGTTATTTTACTATATCTTTAAAATTTTTCATTCTAACTCTTCATAATTTTTTATATAAGTAGAAGTCCTCATTTGAAGGAAGCACAGTAAGTTTCATAGCTTTATCATTTTCAAGAGCCAGCATAAAATTAAAACTATCATAACTTATAAATCAAGCTTGCAATTCTTAGTACCTATAATGGCCACCAGAGGGAGCTATAGGATTACTTTTAAATAATTATTGGAGAAACGAGTATGATTTAAATAATTTATAGAAATCTTTCAAATAAAATAATATGTATTTTAGGAATTTTACTGATAAAATGACCCTCACTTAATTAGAATAACAAGCTGAAGTATTGTGAACTGTATATTAAGAATAATTCTTAATAGGCTTTATGGACAGATACGTTTTAAGTGACTATTGAAGATTCAGCACCACATCCTCTTTTACCACTGTTTAAAGAATTAATCTTACAGAACAGGTGTGAATGAATTTTGGATAGCTTGAATGGTTTTGTCGTGGTGATTTTTTGAAATAATAGTAAAAAAGGAATCAGTAAAAAAAAGTGCAGCTTCTAAACACTTCAAAAAAATGTACACATAGAAGACAAGTCATTCTGAGGAAATATGCATAGTTTCATGACTATACAACATTATATGGATGACAGAAAATTAAAAAACATACATCTGATGTCACTCTGTCCCTCTGTCACTGTGTGTGTGTGTTTGTGTGTGTTTTAAGTGAATTAGGTGTGAAACTATCAGTGAGCATTTAGTCTCCAGCGCCAACATTTTACAGAACTGCCACTTTCCTGGAGTCTCAGAATTACAATTTGTCAGGTTCTGAGAGATCTAAGATTCCAAAAAAATATTTAATTAGAATACCATGAAGTATTGTGAAATACTATATATTAAGACTTTATATATAGGCTTAATGAACAGATTAGACTGACTCGTGAAGGACCAGCACCACCTCCTCTTGTTTGATGGTTTGAGGAATATATCTTCCAGAATCCGGGATTAAGATTTAGGAGCTCATTTTTATTCCACCTCCTTTCCTGAAAGTCTGTCTTGCAGAATTGACTAAAAATTCATCTTCACATTAATTCCTAATTATTTTGCAATTCTTTTGTCAGTTCTTCTTGACCTGTTTTTCTCTTCCAGCTTTCCTGGACTATTGTATAGCACTCATAAATGATTAAATAAAAAATAATGGTAGTTATTAAGATTGATATGGTTTGGAATTGGTAAAATGTGCTTGGAAAAAAATCACAATAAAACAATGTTTTAATGTTTAAGTTTGGAATATTAACTGACATGAATGAATGCTATATAAATATTGTTCATGTTAACATAATGTTTATAAATGAAATCTTATTGTAAAGTGTTACTAAAGTTATATATATATATATATATATTGTTCTGTGAATGTGATTTTAAAGTCTAGATGATTCGGATTAACCCTTTAACTGCCATATCAAGTTCAAGTTCAAGTTCAAGTTTAATTTATTTGTATAGCGCATTTACAACAGCCTCCTGGCTGACCAAAGTGCTTTAACATAAGAGCAAGAATATTACACATACATAAAAATAGACCAGACAAAAAATTTAAAACCACCCATTTCAAAATGTAGCATAACACAGTAGTCAGTACACTAAGGAAAATAAAAAAGTTTTTAGCAAAGATTTAAAAATAGACAAGGAAGGGGCCAGTCTGATCTCTAAAGGCAGGGTATTCCAGAGTCGTGGCCCAGCCACTGCAAATGCACGCTCCCCTCTACGCTCCCCTCTATCCTTTAAAACCTCACTGCCAGAGGGATATTGTGAATGCATGTGCCCGCTGGGCACAGTTTACCTGATGCCACCGGGGTGGTGATGGCATTGGTGGCTTGAGCCCGCCATCGCTGCTTGCAGCTATATTTAGGGCCCGAGCACCGATGGTGTGAGGACCCTATTGGAATTGCTTCGTTTATTATTATTATTATTATTATTCTTCTCCAAAATGAATCGCATTTTTGAGGGCCTAAACATACTCAAAAAGTCATGAAACTTTGCACACACCTCAGAACCGGCGAAAATTTACATCTGATATGGGTTTCAGAAGTGGGTGTGGCAAAATGGCTCGACAGCGCCACCTATACACTTTCAACGGTGTGCGCCACGAGCTACGTTTCACGTACATGTATGAAAATCGGTACACATATGTAACACACCAATAGCTACAAAAAAGTCTCCTGGTACGAAATCCGAATCCCAACAGGAAGTCGGTTATTTTTAATAATATGAGCAAATTTTGTGTCATTTTTGCCATTTCCATGAGTTGTATTTTAACGAACTCCTCCTAGAGACTTATTCAGATCAACACCAAATTTGGTATGCCTAATCTAAAGGCCTTTGCGATGTTAAATTGCGAAGATTTTGAGTTTTCGTCGAAGGGCGTGTCAGTGGCGGCCTGGCGAATTTCGATGATTCGCCATGAAAAATGAAGTTGCTATAACTCAGACATACAATATCCAATCTGCACCAAACTTCACATGGTTGATAAAACTCTGGAACTGAACAGATTGACATGCCCATATTCAGTTATAGTCATAGCGCCACCTATTGGCAACAGGAAGTGTCATATTTTACGCTGTGATGAACTACTCCTAGAAATTTTTTGACATCAATGTCTTTTTTGTGGTTAGTCTAATTTAAAGGCCTGTGCGATGTTCAGTTGTGAAGATCTTGAGTTTTCGTTAAAAGGCGTGTCCACGGCACCATGGCGAAGTTCGATGTCTCGCCATGTGAATAAAAGATGTTATAACTCATGCATTAAATGTCCGATCTTCCCCAAACTTCACATGTGTGATAAGAGTCCTGGCCTGAACACATCTGAAGGCCATTATTCCAGAGGGTGTGGCAAAACGGCTCAATAGCGCCACCTATACACATTCAACGGACTGTGCCTCGAGCTATGTTCCACGTACATGTACAAAAATCGGTACACATATGTAACACTCCAATACCTACAAAAAAGTCTCTTGGTACGAAATCCGAATCCCAACAGGAAGTCGGTTATTTAGAATTTTCTCTGCAAAATTGGCGCTGTTTTTGCCATTTTCAGGGGTTGTACTTTAACGAACTCCTCCTAGAGATTTATTCAGATCAACACCAATCTTGGTCAGTGTAATCTTAAGCCCTTTGCGATGTTAAATTGCGAAGATCTTGAGGTTTCGTTAAAGGGCGTGTCCATGGCGGCCTGACAAATTTAGATGTCTCGCCATGAAAAAGGAAGTTGCTGTAACTCAGACATTCAATGTCCAATCTGGCCCAAACTTCACATGTTAGATAAGACTTCTGCCCTTAACAGATCTACATGCCCATATTACGTTATAGTCATAGCACCACCTGCTGGCAACAGGAAGTGTCATGTTTTACACTGCAAAGAACTACTCCAAGAAATTTCATGACATCAACATTTTATTTTGGTCAGTCTAATCTAAAGGTCTTTGCAATGTTAAATTGTGGAGATCTTTAGATTTTGTTAAAGGGCGCGTCCATGGCGTCATGACAAAATTTCATGTCTCGCCACAGCAAGAGAAGTTGTTGTAACTCAGGCTTGAAATGTTCGATATTCCCCAAACTTCACATGTTCGATAAGACTCCTAGCCTGAACACATCTGAAGGCCAATATTCCATTATAATGATAGCACCACCTATTGGCAAAAGGAAAATTGGCACATATAAATGACATTGACATATTCCACTTATATTAACGATTTGAAATGCATATTTCTCACCTTCACCTTTTTACTAAAGCCACACGATTGCGGTGAGCCCGGGTGCGAGGCCCCGTTCATCGCTGCTTGCAGCTTTAATTAGGGCTCAAGCCTGGAGGGCGAGAGCCCTATTGTTTTCCTTAGGATTATTTTTTATTATTATTATTATTATTATTATTATTATTATTTTTTTCTAACGTTACGGGGGCTTTTGGGGTCCTTAACATGCTCGAAAACTCTTGAAAATTGGCACACAGATTGGAACCTGCGGCCATTAGGGTCGGGCAGAGACTGATACACGGGCGTGGCACAGGGGCTCTACAGCGCCCCCTGGAATACTGAGGGCCATATATCATACATACTTGCACGTAGACACATGAAACTCGGTACACATGTAGATCTCATTAAACCAAACAACTTTCGTACTGCATGTCATAGGCTCCGCCCAACAGGAAGTTGGCTATTTAGGGTTTATTATTCATATTTTTGGTCAAAGTTGTGGGGGCTTTTGGGGTCCCTAACATCTCAAAAACTCTTGAAAATTTGCGCACACTTTGGAATCTGTGCCCTTTAGGAGCCTGCAGAGGTTGGGACCCGGGCGTGGCACAGGGGCTCTATGGCGCCCCCTGGAACACAGTCATAAATGTTGATGTATAGCTCACACATACTTGCACATATTCATATGAAACTCAGTACACATATAGATCTCATTGTGCCGAACAATTTTCGTATTGCATGTCATTGGGCTCCGCCCAACAGGAAGTCAGCTATTTAGAGTTATGTAAAAAGCGCATGCTCTGGAATTTGATATACTTGTCATAGGTTTTTTACTCGTTTACCAACAAACTCGGTCAACATGATCTCAAGACATTGAGGATGAAAAATTGCCAGGGGATTTTTGATATCTCGAACGGTTTGCTCGTGGCGAGGCGTTGAAATTATGGCGAGAATTGAGAAACAGGAAGTGTCTAATACCATCCACATACATTTCCTGATTTCAATCAAACTTCATCAGATTATTAATTGTATGATGTCGATCACATATATGTGACTTTTAGGAGTCAAAGTTATAGCGCCACCAACTGGCAGCAGGAAGTGTGTCATTTTCAAAATGCTTTGAATTCAGCATCTTATTTTTACTCGATTTGCTTCAAACTTCATCAGAATAATGTTAAAACACAGCCGATATGAATCTGCTGGGGGAAATTGGATATCTAAAAATATTGTTGCCGTGGCAACATGTCAAACTGGAAAACTTCTCAGGTGATTTTGAGGCATATAACATGCTTAGAATTTCATAAAACTCAGAACACATATCAATATTAGTGACAGCTAGACACTGGCAAAAGTTCATAAGAGGGCGTGGAAGAGGCACTCTATAGCGCCACCTTTTGTCAAAAGTGGGGGGGTTAGTTTTAGCTACAGACACCAAACTCAGTACAAAAATTGTTCTTATCAAGACGGACAACTTTCTAATTCACAGTCATCAGCTACGACCAACAGGAAGTCGGCTATTTTGATTTGAATGTGGATTGTTTTTTACATTTAGCTGTGAATTAATGCATACTGCTCAGAGGAGAGTAACACTATAAGCACCAAACTTTGTCTACATGTTGAAAAAACATTGAGGAACTTAAATTGTGAATGGGTTTTGGATAGCTTGGATGGTTTTGTCGTGGTGATTTTTTTAAATGACAGTAAAAATGGAATTATTAATTTTCCTGCATTTTTAAATTCCAAACACTTCAAAACCTTTTTTCATAAAGAAAAAAAAGTTATTCTGAGTAAATATGCATAGTTTCATGACTTTACAACACTGTATGGATAACAGAAAATTAAAAAACTCTCAGACATCTCATTTCACTCTGTCCCTCTGTTTGAGTGTGTGTGCTTAGACTTCCATTGTCTGAGAGAAATAGCGCCCCTACAGGTGCATATCCTGAACTCAAAAAGGGAGGAGACTCTCTTTTGGTTTCACTTTTAAATCGGTTAAAATACAAAATAATACTTGGATTTAATTCACACTGACAAGCTAAACCAACATATATGATTATTACCCGGTCAGGGCTCATTAATAATTGATGTGTGGTCAGTGATACGTGAGAAACACGAGAGATGAATCACCGCTCTGAGCAAGAGCGTGTGGAATGATGAGCTCAGAAAAAACGAGTTTATTCTTGTTTTATAGCTATTAAAAATAAAGTATTGCAGCGATATCACACAATTCGCCAATTAGAACACACCAAGAGCTAAATTAAGATGTTTTTGAACTGTTTGTGAGAAAATGAAATATTTGCGGCTGCCTATCTGAAATCACTGCCTCCGATCAGCGCGCACAGTGTCACAAGTTCAAAACAAACGCATTTATTCTTGTTTAAGAGCTTTTTTAAATAAATTATTGCCATAAATGCACACTATACACCCATTATAACACAACACGAGCTAAATACAGATGTTTGTGACCCGTTTATGTGTGCAAGACTATTTGAAAGCGCGACTGGCAGAATAACATCTCTCGAGCTGCAGGATTCTGCCTTTCGTCGTAAGAACGAACACATCACGGACAAGATTATTTCAAAATACATAATAGCTTGGCTAATATAAACGAAAACAGCCACGTGAACATAAACTGTTGAGAAATAAATCTGAAGTGGATCTACTGGATTTTAATATTAAGTGACTGCATATACCAGCTGCTTCTGTCTTCAATTTTAATCTATATAGAAAATTAAACTCAGCAATCTTGGCTGCTTTTTTAATGTGTGTAGGTATTTATTTATTATTTTGCTCTAAGAAGACTTAATCTATATTTAATTAAATCAATTACATTTTATTTTACATTTGATTTGTCCATTTCTGCATCTAAACGCCTAAAAACCTAAAACATGCTCTATTATACTATTGCAATTTCTTTATCGTCCAATTTATCTGGTGTACACACTTTTATTTTCATAATAAACTTGTTTGTTAGATTATACACAGTTACAGTGGTCTATAATAAATATTAACAGGTTTTATTCAAGCTGTTTAGAATGATTGCCATAGGCTAATTTTTTAAATGTAAATCCATACAGCTATAAATAGCTTGTTCTTGGTTTATAAGCAAATTTATTAAAAAGAAGAGTAAAGGGTCAGTTATCTTCCTATGAAAAATAAAAAAATAAAAATAAACAAACAACAACACAGATTGATACAGAACTCAGAAATGTTATTGTGGATTTATGATAAACTCAGCCTGTAAATGAATTCATACTCCTCCAAGAAGACACAAGTAGTTCACACCTGTTTTACTGTTTTAACATGAAGCCATATACTGAAGATGTTCAATTTCGAATGGGTTTAGGATACCTTAAATGGTGTGGCCATAGCGATTTATTAAAGTAACATAAAAAATACAGTAGTTATTTTACTATATCTTTAAAAATTTTAATTTCAACTCTTTATAATTTTTTATATACGCAGAAGTCATCATTTGAAGGAAGCACAGTAAGTTTCATAGCTTTATCATTTTCAAGAGCCAGCATAAATTTAAAACTATCATAACATATAAATCAAGCTTGCAATTCTTAGCACCAATAATGGCCACCAGATGGAGCTATAGGATTACTTTTAAATAATTATTGTAGAAACTAGTATGATTTAAATCATTTATAGAAATCTTTCAAAGAAAAATAATATGTATGTTATGTGTTTTACTGATAAAATGACCCTCACTTAATTAGAATAACAAGCTGAAGTATTGTGAACTGTATATTAAGAATAATTCTTTACAGGCTTTATGGACAGATACGTTTTGAGTGACTCTTGAAGGTTCAGCACCACATCCTCTTTTACCACTGTTTAAAGAATTTATCTTACAGAACAGGTGCGGATGAATTTTGAATAGCTTGAATGGTTTTGTCGTGGTGATTTTTTGAAATAACAGTAAAAAAGAAACCAGTAAATGTCTTTTATTTTTTTAAGTGCAGCTTCTAAACACTTCAAAAAAATGTACACATAGAAGACAAGTCATTCTGAGGAAATATGCATAGTTTCATGACTATACAACACTATATGGATGATAGAAAATTAAAAAACTATCATAAATCTGATGTCACTCTGTCCCTCTGTCACAGTGGGTAATGTGTGTGTGTGTGTGTGTGTGTGTGCGTGTGTGTGTTAAGTGAATTAGGTGTGAAACTATCAGGGAGCATTTAGTCTCCAGTGCCAACATTTTACAGAACTGCCACTTTCCTGGAGTCTCAGAATTACAATGTGTCAGGTTCTGAGAGATCTAAGATTCCAAAAAATTATTTGATTAGAATACCATGAAGTATTGTGAAATACTATATATTAAGACTTTATATATAGGCTTTATGAACAGATTAGAGTGACTTGTGAAGGACCAGCACCACCTCCTCTGGTCCGATGGTTTGAGGAATATATCTTCCTGAATCCGGGATTAAGATTTAGGTGCTCATTTTTATTCCACCTCCTTTCCTGAAAGTCTGTCTTGCAGAATTGACTAAAAATTAATCTTCACATTAATTACTAATTATTTTGCAATTATTTTTGTCAGTTCTTCTTGACCTGTTTTTTTTCTTCTTCTTTTCTGACCTCATGACCCAGTCAGCATTTTTGTACAATGGTCAAGTCTTAACTTATCCATTTCTGTATTGCATTTGTGTTTGATATTTCTCATGGGTATTTCATAATTTTCGACTTTGAGTTAAAACAGTTTGAGTTAAAACTCTTTTTTAGCGCATTTCATCTGTAAAAGAAAACATGCCTAATAATTCTGCACACATGAATATAAGGAGTTTTTCTCTTCCAGCTTTCCTGGACTATTGTATAGCACTCATAAATTATTAAATAAAAAATAATGGTAGTTATTAAAGGTGCTGTAGGGAACTTTTGTAAAAAAAATATTTTTTTACATATTTATTAAACCTGTCATTATGTCCTGACAGTAGAATATGAGACATATAATCTGTGAAAAAAATCAAGCTCCTCTGGCTCCTCCCAGTGGTCCTATTGCCATTTGCAGAAAGTCATGCGCTCCCGGTAAAAAACAACCAATCAGAGCTGCGGTCCGTAACTTTGTTTGTGTTCAAAATGTAGAAAAATGAACATAATAAGCGAGTACACCATGAATCCATTTTCCAAACCGTGTTTTTAGCTTGTCCTGAATCACTAGGGTACACCTATAATAAGTGTTTATATTCAGACTATTTTAGATTGCTTCGGGGGTACCGCGGCGGAGTAACCCAGTACCTTTGTGATTCTTCATAGACATAAACAGAGAGAAGTAGCTCCAGCTACAATGTTCTTCCGCAAGACGCGAGCAGTTCTGTTTATTAACCGCTAGAGCGTCAAAAGTTCCCTACTGCAGCTTTAAGATTGATATGGTTTGGAATTGGTACAATGTGCTTGACAATGTTTTAATGTTTAAGTTTGGAATATTAACTGACATGAATGAATGCTATATAAATATTGTTCATGTTAACATAATGTTTATAAATGAAATCTTATTGTAAAGTGTTACTAAATATATATATATATATATATATATATATATATATATATATATATATATTGTTCTGTGAATGTGATTTTAAAGTCTAGATCAGTGGTTTTCAACCTGTGGTCCGTGGTATTGCAGGTGGGCCGCCAATTATTTTCTGTTCATTTCCAGTCCATTTTAGGGCTGTGCGATTAAAAGAAAACGTCCTAAAATCACGATTTGAGCGTGCGCGATTTCTAAATCGCTTTATACCACAATTTTCCACGGCCCTGACCTCCCGTATCCGATCCCATCAGAATGCATTGCGCCTAGTGCGAGAACAGAGACTGGGCATATGCCTAACTCCAGGTTCACACACTGTCTGTGATGCGCCTTTTTTCTGAGCCAATGTTGACGGATCAGAGCGTTCTCACTGTGGTAAAAGGCTAGAAATAAAAACGTGCGAAAATAATTCATGTCTAACACATGAGCATAGAGTGAATTTGTTAGTGAACAGGATGCAGTTTTAGTGAGAGGAGACACGTTTTAAGTGTGCACACTCTCTCCTCGCAAAGCAGTGTGTATCTGAGCAAGCACGACTGGTTTTGTGACAGAGCAAAGGAAATCTGCTGCGAACAGATAGATTCGCACTCGTGCATTATTTTAATGTGCTTTCGCGTTATATTTATGCGCTCTCACTGCTGACCGCATACACTGCAAACACCTGAGGCACCGCTACAATTAATGAGCTCTATGAACAATGCATGGCAAAAAAGAAAAAAAAGTCCCTGTATACAGGATTTTTTTTTTTTTTTTTGCCACAAGTCTATACATTTTTTTACATCTTCACTATAGTGATAATTTTGACTTATGTCTGTTCTAGAGATGACTTTTTGATAAAGCTCTGATTGGTTTTCTTTTGGAAATATGTTTCAAATTAATCCTGAATGCATTTATGACTGTAAAAGCATATCGATGTGTGTCACAATTGCAAAATTGATAAAAAAAATCGCGATAGTTTTTTTTTTTTTTTGTCCATATCGCACAGCCCTAGTTTATTCAATAAATACAGTTTAAAATCTAGCTTCGGAGTACTAAGTTATTAACCCAACAATAGCGGGGTCAGTTAATTTTTTTGAAGTGGGCCGCGCAAACATATGTGTTTGGTTGTGTGGGCCGCGAGTTGAAAAAGGTTGGGAACCACTGGTCTAGATGATTCGGATTAACCCTTTAAATGCCATATCCTTTAAAACCTCACTGCCAGAGGGATATTGTGAATGCATGTGCCCGCTGGGCACAGTTTACCTGATGCCACCGGGGTGGCGATGGCATTGGTGGCTTGAGCCCGCCATCGCTGCTTGCAGCTATATTTATTATTATTATTCTTCTTCTCCAAAATGAATCGCATTTTTGAGGGCCTAAACATGCTCGAAAAGTCATGAAACTTTGCACACACCTCAGAACTGGCGAAAATTTACGTCTGATATGGGTTTCAGAAGTGGGTGTGGCAAAATGGCTCAACAGCGCCACCTATACACGTTCAACGGTGTGCGCCTCGAGCTACGTTTCATGTACATGTATGAAAATCGGTATACACATGTAACTCTCCACTACCTACAAAAAAGTCTCTTGGAGCAAAATCCGAAACCCAACAGGAAGTCGGTTATTACTAATATTATGAGCAAATTTTGTGTCATTTTTGTCATTTCCATGCGTTGTATTTTAACGAACTCCTCCTAGAGATTCATTCAGATCAACACCAAATTTGGTATGCCTAATCTGAAGGCATTTGCGATGTTAAATTGCGAAGCTTTTGAGTTTTCGTTAATGGGCGTGTCCGTGGCGGCCTGGCGAATTTCGATGATTCGCCATGAAACAGGAAGTTGCTATAACTCAGACATACAATGACCAATCTGCCCCAAACTTCACATGTTTGATGAGACTCCTGACCTGAACAGATTGACATGCCCATATTCAGTTATAGTCATAGCGCCACCTACTGGCAACAGGAAGTGACATATTTTACACTGCAATGAACTACTCCTAGAAATTTTATGACATAAATGTATTTTTTGTGGTCAGTCTAATCTAAAGGCCTGTGCGATATTAAGTTGTGAAGATCTTGAGTTTTCGTTTAAAGGCGTGTCCATGGCGCCGTCACGAAGTTCGATGTCTCGCCATGGGAATAAAAGATGTTATAACTCAGGCATAAAATGTCCGATCTTCCCCAAACTGCACATGTGTGATAAGAGTCCTGGCCTGAACACATCTGAAGGCCAAAATTCCATCAGGTGTGGCAAAATGGCTCGATAGCGCCACCTATACACTTTACACAGAGTGCGCCTCGAGCTATGTTTCACATACATGTACAAAAATCGGTATACACATGTAACACACCAATACCTACAAAAAAGTCTCTTGGTACGAAATCCGAATCCCAACAGGAAGTCGGTTATTTAGAATTTTCTCTGCAAAATTGGCGTTGTTTTTGCCATTTTCAGGGGTTGTACTTTAACGAACTCCTCCTAGAGATTTATTCAGATCAACACCAAACCTGGTCAGTGTAATCTTAAGCCCTTTGCAATGTTAAATTGCGAAGATCTTTAGATTTCGTTAAAGGGCGTGTCCATGGCGGCCTGACAAATTTCGATGTTTCGCCATGAAAAAGGAAGTTGCTGTAACTCAGACATACAATGTCCAATCTGCCCCAAACTTCACATGTTAGATAAAACTTCTGCCCTTAACAGATCTACATGCCCACATTCAGTTATAGTCATAGCGCCACCTATTGGCAACAGGAAGTGACATGTTTTACGCTGCAACAAACTACTCCTATAATTATTTTGAGATTAACATATATTTTGTGGTCAGTCTAATCTAAAGGCCTGTGCAATGTTAACTTTGTAGATCTTGAGTTTTTGTTAAAGGGCGTTTCCATGGCGCCATGACAAAATTTGATGTCTTGCCACAGCAAGAGAAGTTGTTGTAACTCAAGCATAAAATGTTCAATCTTCCCCAAACTTCACATGTTTGATAAGAGTCCTGGCCTGAACACATCTGAAGGCCAATATTCCATTATAATGATAGCGCCACCTGCTGGCAACGGTAAGATTGGCACATATATGGGATATACTTTGATATATTCCACTTATATTTAGGACATTAAATGCATTTTTCTCAACGTTCACCTTTTTACTAAAGCCACACGATGGCGGTGAGCCCGGGTGCGAGGGCCCGTTCATCGCTGCTTGCAGCTTTAATTAGGGCCCGAGCACCGATGGTGTGAGGACCCTCTTGGAATTGCTCCGTTTATTATTATTATTATTATTATTATTAGGGCCCGAGCACCGATGGTGTGAGGACCCTCTTGGAATTGCTCCGTTTATTATTATTATTATTATTATTATTATTATTATTATTATTATTATTCTTCTTCTCCAAAATGAATCGCATTTTTGAGGGCCTAAACATGCTCGAAAAGTCATGAAACTTTGCACACACCTCAGAACTGGCGAAAATTTACGTCTGATATGGGTTTCAGAAGTGGGTGTGGCAAAATGGCTCAACAGCGCCACCTATACACGTTCAACGGTGTGCGCCTCAAGCTACGTTTCATGTACATGTATGAAAATCGGTATACACATGTAACTCTCCAATACCTACAAAAAAGTCTCTTGGAGCAAAATCCGAAACCCAACAGGAAGTCGGTTATTACTAATATTATGAGCAAATTTTGTGTCATTTTTGTCATTTCCATGCGTTGTATTTTAACGAACTCCTCCTAGAGATTCATTCAGATCAACACCAAATTTGGTATGCCTAATCTGAAGGCCTTTGCGATGTTAAATTGCGAAGCTTTTGAGTTTTCGTTAATGGGCGTGTCCGTGGTGGCCTGGCGAATTTCGATGATTCGCCATGAAACAGGAAGTTGCTATAACTCAGACATACAATGACCAATCTGCCCCAAACTTCACATGTTTGATGAGACTCCTGACCTGAACAGATTGACATGCCCATATTCAGTTATAGTCATAGCGCCACCTATTGGCAACAGGAAGTGACATATTTTACACTGCGATGAACTACTCCTAGAAATTTTATGACATCAATGTATTTTTTGTGGTCAGTCTAATCTAAAGGCCTGTGCGATGTTAAGTTGTGAAGATCTTGAGTTTTCGTTAAAAGGCGTGTCCATGGCGCTGTCACGAAGTTCGATGTCTCGCCATGGGAATAAAAGATGTTATAACTCAGGCATAAAATGTCCGATCTTCCCCAAACTTCACATGTGTGATAAGAGTCCTGGCCTGAACACATCTGAAGGCCAAAATTCCATCAGGTGTGGCAAAATGGCTCGATAGCGCCACCTATACACTTTCAACAGAGTGCGCCTCGAGCTATGTTTCACGTACATGTACAAAAATCGCTATACACATATAACACACCAATACCTACAAAAAAGTATCTTGGTACGAAATCCGAATCTCAACAGGAAGTCGGTTATTTAGAATTTTCTCTGCAAAACTGGCGTTGTTTTTGCCATTTTCAGGGGTTGTACTTTAACGAACTCCTCCTAGAGATTTATTCAGATCAACACCAAACCTGGTCAGTGTAATCTTAAGCCCTTTGCGATGTTAAATTGCGAAGATCTTTAGATTTCGTTAAAGGGCGTGTCCATGGTGGCCTGACAAATTTTGATGTTTCGCCATGAAAAAGGAAGTTGCTGTAACTCAGACATACAATGTCCAATCTGCCCCAAACTTCACATGTTAGATAAAACTTCTGCCCTTAACAGTTTTACATGCCCACATTCAGTTATAGTCATAGCGCCACCTATTGGCAACAGGAAGTGACATGTTTTACGCTGCGACAAACTACTCCTATTATTTTTTTGAGATTAACATATATTTTGTGGTCAGTCTAATCTAAATGCCTGTGCAATGTTAACTTTTGGAGATCTTGAGTTTTTGTTAAAGGGCGTTTCCATGGCGCCATGACAAAATTTGATGTCTTTCCACAGCAAGAGAAGTTGTTGTAACTCAAGTATAAAATGTTCAGTCTTCCCCAAACTTCACATGTTTGATAAGAGTCCTGGCCTGAACACATCTGAAGGCCAATATTCCATTATAATGATAGCGCCACCTGCTGGCAACGGTAAGATTGGCACATATATGGGATATACTTTGATATATTCCACTTATATTTAGGACATTAAATGCATATTTCTCAACGTTCACCTTTTTACTAAAGCCACACGATGGCGGTGAGCCCGGGTGCGAGGGCCCGTTCATCGCTGCTTGCAGCTTTAATTTTATTATTATTCTTCTTCTCCAAAATGAATCGCATTTTTGAGGGCCTAAACATGCTCGAAAAAGTCATGAACACTTTGCACACACTCAGAACTGGGCGAATTTACGTCTGATAGGGTTCAGAAGTGGGTGTGGCAAAATGGCTCAACAGCGCCACCTATACACGTTCAACGGTGGTGCGCCTTCGAGCACGTTTCATGTACATGTATGAAAATCGGTATACACATGTAAACTCCAATACCTACAAAAAAGTCTCTTGGAGCAAAATCGAAACCCAACAGGAAGTCGTTATTACTAATATTAT